>NC_079189.1:329665913-329969038 GCF_029499605.1 Hyla sarda | reverse complement strand
GTCCTGGATCCTCAGTAGCAACAGCAGCGGCAGGCCCTTTACCCAGTCGGGCCCGCGGACCATGTCCAAACGGACCGGCCAATCAGTCCGCCCCTGCTAACTGTATGAATGAAGCCTGAGAAAAAATTCCACAGTGTGAAAATGGTGAGATATAAAGGCTGGTAACTCTGAATCAAGGTAATGTGTTTATTGTACTCCTGTTTTACAGGGAAGGCTGTGGAAGGTCAGAAGGTAGCTGTATAGCATTACTCGGAACCTTGGGGAAGCCTAGCCATTTGCAAGTGGCTGATGCTACCCTGAAAGCTACATCTAGAGAGGTAAGCTATAGAAGGGAGTAGACCCCTCAGATCCACATTAGGGTGGGCAAAGCAATCAACCAACTTGGGAATAACCTGACCTTCTTAAGAATTTTTTTTTAAGTTTTATAAATGTAACATACGTACATGCATGTGCTATTGTTAGCAATGGTATAACATGACAGAATCATGCTTCAGCTACATTGGCATGCTTTGAATTACATTTTTACAAAGCTGTCAGTTACTTGCAGTCTTAAAATTAACCATTGGGCAGAGCTCCTGCTTGCAGAGTGTTTATGTAAGATAGTGGATTGTTTACTTAATCAACCTTTTATGGTTCAATGTATTTTTAAATGTGAAAAAAGTAAATTGTACCACCTAAAGTTAGTGTAACCATTAAACGTATGTGCCCACTCTTCATGGGAATATGGAAATCCATGTTGCACTGCACCAACGTTACACTGCACCAACGTTACACTATACAAAGCGTTGCAAAAACAGTTATAATTATTATCAACGTTATATAGACACAGTGTTGTCAATGCCAGTAACAAAGGAATGACAGCACCATTTTAGACTCTGATACTGTCCTATTATGTTTTGGATGGTTGGTAAGTTGTATGTTATTTATATGTTTCTACAGTGGAAACATGCAAAGTAGAACATTTAGTTATTCTTCAGTAAGCAGAGAGCACAATACTGTACCCATAAGTTAACAACACAAATAGCCAAATAGTGACATACCGTATATACTCGAGTATAAGCCGACCCGAGTATAAGCCGAGTCCCCTAATTTCAACCCAAAATCCCAGGAAAAGTTATTGACTCGAGTATAAGCCTAGGGTGGGAAATACATCATCCCCCCCTGTCATCCTCCAGACCCCGTCATTAACATCCTCATCATCATCACCGCCTGTCATCATCCAGACCCTCATCATTATCACCTGTCATCATCCCCTTGTCATCATCCCACACCCCCCCTTCATCATCCCCTTGTAATCATCCCACACCCCCTTCATCATCCCACACACCCCCCCTTCATCATCATCATCTCCACCCCCTTCATCATCCCCTCCCACACCCCCCCTTCATTATCCTCTTGTCATCATCCCACACCCCCCCTTCATCATCCTCTTGTCATTATCCGCCCTCAGTGGTCTTCAACCTGCGGACCTCCAGAGGTTTCAAAACTACAACTCCCAGCAAGCCCGGGCAGCCATCGGCTGTCCGGGCTTGCTGGGAGTTGTAGTTTTGAAACCTCCGGAGGTCCGCAGGTTGAACACCACTGCGGCCTTCGACATCATCCAGCCCCCTCTCACCCCCTTTAGTTCTGTACAGTACTCGCCTCCGCTCGGCGCTGGTCCGGTGCTGCAGGACTGTCCGGTGAGGAGGTCGTCCGGTGGGATAGTGGTTCCAGGCTGCTATCTTCACTGGGGGCACCTCTTCTCCGCGCTTCGGGCCCAGAATAGAGGCGTTGCCTTGACGATGACGCAGAAGTACGTTGGTAATGAACGTACCTCTGCGTCGTCGTCAAGGCAACGTGACTATTCTGGGGCCGGGCCCGAAGCGCTTAGAAGAGGCCTCCCCGGTGAAGATAGCAGCCCGGAACCACTATCCCACCGGACGACCTACTCACCGGAAAGTCCTGCAGCACCGGACCAGCGCCGAGCGGAGGTGAGTACTGTACAGAACTAAAGGGGGTGAGAGGGGGCTGGATGATGTCGAAGGCCGCAGTGGTCTTCAACCTGTGGACCTCCGGAGGTTTCAAAACTACAACTCCCAGCAAGCCCGGACAGCCGATGGCTGCCCGGGCTTGCTGGGAGTTGTAGTTTTGAAACCTCTGGAGGTCGGCAGGTTGAAGACCACTGCGGGTGGAGAGTTCACTCGAGTATAAGCCGAGGGGGGTGTTTTCAGCACGAAAAATCGTGCTGAAAAACTCGGCTTATACTCAAGTATATACGGTACTTTTTCTATAAAGCACCATACAGTACCAATAAAGTTCAATGTATATCTCATATAAAGCCCTACTATGCAAATAAAGTTCCATACTGTTCTCATGTATTGCCTGTGCCCAAAAAGTGCTATAGTGCCCAAAAGAGTCAAATTGATCTATATTATATCATGTCCATATGAAAGTGTACAGTGACCATTAAATGAATTAATTGGCTATAAAGAGAAAGCTGGGCAGGAACCAATGTGTGAACATGACTATCTTAACACTTCTGGTTAATTGTACGAAGCCAGGGAATGTAAAAAGTTTCAGAAAGTAAATGTTTTTAAGTAAATTGTCCCAAAAAAATAAAAACAAAAGAGCAAAAACAAAATGGCACTCACCCATCGAAATTCCCTATCTTTAATAAAACTTAGGTTAAAACATGTTGCTTGGTCAGAGAGTCTGTGTTCAGGGTTAGCGAAAGCAGGCAAAATGTTAAACTATCTGTCAGCCTCTCCAAGCCGATCAGTGAGATTTATGCTGAAAACTGACTCTCTGCCAAAGCAACATGTTTTAACCTGAGCTTCAATAAAGATGGGATGTTTTAATGGGTGATTGCCATTTGATTTTTCTCTTCTCCTATTATTAAATTGATTGCTACAGAACAGTACCCATAATGCCACAGTTTACCCCATAATGATACTGGCCTATGGAGAGTCATACTCTTGATAAAAAAATAGTATAAAATAAGTATAAAGTTACTAAACTTTTTAAAGAAATGACATAGAAAACGGTGTTCAGAGGCGATCATAAGCTTTAAGTCTGGCAAAATATGTCGTAAATATGTTTCAGCAAATAAATAAATCAATTCGTAATCCCAAGTGAATCCAACTCAGAAGTAAATTCACAGCAAACATGAGCTGTGAACATGCAGCACGGGAGGAGTTAATAGATTTTGAAGTTTGCCCAGAACTCAACAAAAAGCAAAAACTTCATTTTGACATTTACAATCTCCCCAGTCTTTATATATTTTTTATTCCCCAAGTTGATGTTCATTGAGTCGCTGCATCTTGTTTCTGCTTTATGCCAAGTTAAAGAGTTGGTTTATTAGTGTAAATGACTACGTCCTTTGAATTGCCTCATCAGTAAGATTAATTTATTTTCCTTTAATTAGGTCCCTATGGCTAAGACTGGCTGGTAGCATTAGCATGTCCTGTATGGAAAGTGGAGCTTAGAGACTTTGTACAGGCTTCAGTCACATTTATGTGTCCACAGAAGCGGCATCAAACCGACATGTAGGCAAGCAATAATTAATGGTGTTGAATTATTCACGCACAAATTCCTTTTGAAATAAGATGAATATCAGCACCTTTTAATGATAGTGTGATGTGGACAGAAGTCCCCGGTTTTAATAAAGGTAGGTGGTCACAGGAGAATTGTTTCTTTTTTTCATTAACTTCATTGAGGTCGAGAACAGGACATCAACATTTTCCTGCAAGACGACACAAAGCTTCAGCCAAGAGGAACTAACCAGCATGCATTCTGCTGTCGTTATATACATACCAGCTTCACAAGATATGATATCAACTGAGCTTTTTTAAAGAGGAAGCCAAATATTGGGTTGTCTTTGAAGACTATTCTGGTGAATATAAAAGGGCAAATATAAAAAATTGAATTAGCATTAAAGTAATTTAGAAAATGTAAATAAAACAAATATATATATTTAAATATTATTATATGTTTTTTAATATATTTTTTATGATTTCTGCCCAGCGTCCTCTCTATGTACACTTGCTCCTCTATGGCAGAAGTGTCTACCATTCTATGCTGACACTTCCCCCCAGGAGAAAAATTTAGAAAAGTTTCATAGCAATGCTCCCATCTTGCCCATTGGAGTGTGGTGGCACCCCTGGCAGGGCCTCATGGCACCCTGGTTGGGAATTACTGGTGTAGACTGTTCATGTCTGATAAGCCAATTGCAATGCAGCTCAGTAGGCTCAAAAAACAGGTAACTATTTTTTACACACTGGGGAAGATACATCAAAACTGTCTAATTTTTAAAGTAAACTTGGACTAGACAGTCTACAAATGCATCAGATTTTCATCAGTGATGAGAAGATATTTGAAAATCTGCCGTATCTTTAGGCTATCTAATCTAACTTTCTATTTACTTACTTGCACAATCTATTAATTTAGCTTCACACCAAAAATGTGGTACATTTTTGTTTATTTTAAGCACCAGCATTTTTGCCCAGAGTATTGATAAAGTGTTAAACTCTGCTTCAGAGATAAAACACTTAGTCTAGTGTACACAAATCACAGGTACCCTGACATCCACACAAACACCACACAAGTAAATTGTCTGAAGAAGCCATTGTCACTTAGCGAATGTGCCTCCATTTCCTTTTCCTGAATTGTTGTCAAGATAAAAAAAAAGTTACACCTGCTTGTCAACTCTTTAGAGTCTTTAGCCTTAACTTAACCATCAAGGGCACCTCACATTCCATCAGACCAGACAATTACAGGATGTGTCCAGGGGAATTTTACACCATCTACACCTACTGTGAAGCCCCCCTGTCACCATAGCAGTTGACTGAGGATGAGACCACCTATGAAAGCCCTTGTGCCAACATGACAAGAACCATGACAAGGCCAAGGTATCTATTCAATTCTTAGACAAGACAGTTCATGAATAGTACCCTTCGGGGCAATCACTTGCGAATCAGCAGGTATTTTGTTTCTATTTCTTTATTTTCTTGAAGGCGATGTATTTCTTTACAAGTAAATACAGACATGGCATGCTGCAGACTCTCCCAGCCATGGACTTGACAGCGTTTCGGGGCTGCCCTTGAGCCACACACTAATTTGTCATGTTTATGCCAGCTACTTATATAACATTTTAAGGTCTTTGGTGCTAGAGAGCCACATTAAGGACACTTAATATTGCAGTTATAAACTTTGAATACAATGGATTACATATAGTTTGAAGCACCATACAATAAAGTATAAGCACCATGTAAATGACACCCACAGTAAATATAGTTGACAACGACAGCAAAATAATAATAGACATTTTGCAAGGTAATAGAAATACAGTCTTTCCCGTAAGAAGGGAATGATGTTTAATCCTCCCCTTACATCCTGGCTTACATGTGCATGCTGTGTACATCTTAGTATGTTAGTTAAATGGATATTCTTAACTTGGGCAGTTATGTTATACTCGGTGTCTTCCAACCCCCACATTCAGAGAAAGAATGAAAATAGATGGGGTTGTATCTGTGTAGATCTCTTTCCATTTGCTTCTATGGAAGTTACAAAAGCTTTAAAACAACTATGTATGGCCCCATATCTAGTCATTTACCAGTTGGATGGGCAGCCTCACCAGGTGGGTCATGGATAATGTTTATATCTATTACACTTTTATGGCATATTCTTATGAATGTGAAAGTTGAGAACACCCTTTTGATTGTTAGCACTCTTTGGTTTGTAGATGTTCTTGAGCTTTATATTCTGCAACCAGAGAAAAGCATGGGGTCCTCGGTGCATTCAATAGAATTACAAATGTCCTGGCTAATGGTTTTTAGAAAGCCCTTGATGGTCAGGTGTAATAAAAATTTGAGATACAAGCGCAGCTACTAAATTATTATCTTAATGTTTTCTTTAATTGTAAAGAAAACATAAAAAAAATTATAAACACATTTGGCATCAGCATCTGGGTAAATGTCCAAACTTTAAAAATACATGATCCTTTGGGGTGAACATCGTAAACGTAAAAGAAAAAAAAATTATGCTTTTTTTGTCACATCACATACGTAAAATTTTTCATAAAAAGTCAAGGATAGGCAAAAGTGGTACCAATAAAAAGATCACAGCACAAAAAATTAGCCCTTTTTACTGAAAAATTAGAAAGTTTTAGGTTGTCAAAATAGGGCAATTTTAAACATACTTATTTTGTAAAAAAAAAAAAAAAAAAAGTCAAAGTTTTTCTGAAAGCAGTGCAACAATAGAAAAGCATATAAACATGGAAATTGTTTTAATCCTAATGAGCCACAGAATAAATAAAACATGTAATTTTTACCATAAAGTCCTCATAAATTTGCCAAACTGCAGGGTTTTTTTTTTTCAATTTCCCTACACAAATAGTATTTTTTTTTTTTTTTGCCATACATTTAATAATAAAATGAGTGATGTAATTACAGTACAATTGGTTGTGCAAAAAGCAAGCCCTCATATGCTCTATGGAATTATAAAAGAGCTATGGCTCTTGGAAGGTGAGAAGGAAAACAACGAAAATTGTCTGTGTCCTTAAAGGGCTACTGCAGTGCCCCAGCATTCTGAACATTTTGTTCAGAACGCTTGGAACAGGTGGCCATGATCGTGACGACACGGCCATGCCCCCTCGTGATGTTACGCTACACCCCATCCATCCATGTATATGGGAGAGGGTGTGTAGGCCGTCACACCGCCCCCCCATAGACATGAATGGAGGGGAGTGGCATGATGTCACAAAGGGCGTGGCTGTGATGTCATGACCACTGCTGCTGGAACCTGCCGTGTATGACGTGAGCACCGCTTCGACGCTTGCGATCATACACAGGATGTCAATGTACGTCCTGGTGTGTGAAGTACCGTTAAACCAGGACGTACATTTACGTCCGTGGTCGTTAAGGGGTTAAGGCCAAAATGGGCTGTTAACACTGAATTCCCCTGAAATGGATTGTTTTTCATTTTCTTGTTTGTTTTATTTAATGCCTTATTGTTTCAGTCCCATAACACTCTTCCAAACACTCTCTGCATCCTGCACCATCTTTCCAGAATCCTTTTTGAAGATATAAAAAAAAAATACAAACAGGAAACAACCTTGTTTATTAAACACTATAACAATATATGGGATCACTTATTCTTTTGTCGAATATTTGTAACTATTTAGGCACATGCTGCATTCCAATACCTTGTTAACCAATGTCACTTGTATATTAATAGTCTGTTACTAAAAGGCACATGAGAAACGTATTCAACAAATTTTTTATGCAATCATTTACTCTGTCGCCACTATGTCCCATTTGCTTGGGCTGTGATAATCCAACCATGGTAATCATCCATTTGGCATGGGACACGAATGCCAAGAGCCAGGATCAATCTAGACATGTTGCACCCGACCACAAGGCTGTAGACATGCTGACTTTACAATCCAGCCAGGCTTCTAGTTTCCTTTCCTTTAATCATTATCTGATGTCTAGAACTATTCCAGCTGCTTCACGTGGATGTAATTTACAGTCCACACTTACAAGGAGGACAGGAAAATATTTCCTTTCTACTTCACATTTTTAGATATAATTAGCTTCAAATGAGGTATGGCATACATAAAAATCCGATTTTACTACATCCATTTGTCATGTGGCCTGTGATAGAGAAAACAAGGTATAAACACTGGGAAAGGACAATCTGAAGGACTCATTAGTGGTCAGATCATACAGCACTTCCACAGGACAGTCTATTTTTACCCGGGAATAAAAGAACTGGGGTAGTAAAATTTATGATAAATGGAGGTAAAAGTATATTTCATACTTCCACCAGTATTTTGGGATTAATGGAAGTGAGAGCAATAAGGCTTTTTATGTGTATGGTTGTATGCATCAAGGGAAAAGTTACCATGGCTATTTATGACAGGGAGAAATGCAGATGTTCTATAAAAATGTGCTTTGTTTTTTTTTCTTCAATAGCCTATTTATTTCTAGTCATTCTTAAAGTGTACCTCCAAGAGTTTTCTTACATTTCATAATATATCTTTATACCAGTCAGAGTTCCAAATCCTGCTTTTAATATGTACATACATTAGGGTGTACTTGCCAATATTGTTTTATTAGTGGCATTTGCTCTTCTTACAGAAGACTTTGGTTCTCATTGCCCTGACAGTATTCTCACTGTATGTATGGTGGCTATGGGGAGTTGTATGTGTAGGTTGGTATGATGAGGGTAGTAGTCCCTGATATGCCCCAAGGTGGAATGGTGCTCCCTAGAGTTTCTCTGTGAATCCCACAATGTTCTTTATAAATGAATCTGTTCCCATTACACAAAGCCCAGGAAAAAGACCACTGAGCCAGGGTTTCAGTGACCAACTGTAAATTTTACATAACTCCTAAAGCATTTCAATACATGGCAGACACTTGAAACATTGCTGGAATTTGTTCAGTTTTTGTAGCGCAGCTTTAGTTTCAGACAAAGCAGAATTCTAGTCACTGTGCCTTTAAGATTGTGCATTGATCACAGTCCACGCTTTTAGCAGATGATTTTCACTTTTCAGCACTTTTGCTCTTGTCTTTGTAAATGTTTATTGTAGATTTACAATAGACATTTACAAAGACAAGAGCAAAAGTGCTGAAAAGTGAAAATCATCTGCTAAAAGCGTGGACTGTGATCAATGCACAATCTTAAAGGCACAGTGACTAGAATTCTGCTTTGTAGACAAATATGGGACTCTCATGCACTATCTTTGTGTTCTTATTGCTTGAGCAAACTAAACAAGGATTCTCATGGGGTCCTATGGCTATAGAAACTGTAGAACTTCCTTGTATGGAAAACTGTGACACAACACTCCAATAGGAGTATCCAGGAGTAGTTTCCTGACTTAAATGGGTTATCCGCCATAAGGTATTTTTAGTACGTACCTGGCAGACAGTAATGGACATGCTTAAGAAGGATCTGCGCTTTTCTTGGGGCTAAATGGCTATGTTGTGAGATTACCATAAAGCTGTGGCTTTCTTTTTGTGAACTGGATATTTCCTGTTGGATTTTATTTTCTAAACATCCCATAATTCCATGTTTGTAAGTTTGAGGTCACTTTCCTCTCTCCCACACATCAGCCACTCCACCCACCACAGACAGGCTCCCTGTCATCACCTGACTAGTGATGTCACGTCTCAACGCATTGCAACTAGGGAAAACCTGAGACCTAAGTAATTTTGTATGCTGTTAAAAATACATTTTGACCTTAAAGGGGTACTCCGGTGGAAAACATTTTTTTTTCAACTGTAATTTTTAATAAAGAATTAAAGTACAAATCCAGGTAATAGAAAAAGAATACACAAATAACATCAGAAAGAGGCGGAACTAGTAACAGTCAGAGTGATTTGAATGGTAGACTGAAGTATAGGGAGGACCATCATAGATCAATAAAACATAGAAATCCAGATAATGGCCTCCAGTATCAGAGTACTAATATGACAAAAAAAAAAAACATAACCTCAACCACAATAATATATAAACAAACGTAAGTCTGTAGGCACAGAGGTCCGAGGGCCACAAACAGGGGGAGGGGACAGGGGGTGTGGAGAAAAAGTAGGACCACAAAGACAAACACCTAACAAACCACAGGAACCGAGTGGAGGGGGGGGGAGAAGGAAGGAGAAAGAGAGAGAAGAGAAGACAGGAGAATCAAGGCAGCTGGTTATCAGAAAAGCGGTCCCAAGGTTGAACATGGAAATTCCATTGCGTGAACATGGCCTCACTCTCATCTAGTTTTAAAGCCCATTGATTAGTTTTCTTCAGCACCTGTGCTGATTTGAGCTAGTCTGAAAACGTGGAGTGGCTCAGGAAGGGGTTGAAAGCCATTACGAAACCTGCCTTTGATCCCATAAAAATCCAGGCTCGATAACAGGACTTACCAGGAATTAGAATTATTAGAATTATTTCTGGCTACGTCTAAGCTGTCACAGACATTTGGGGGTATTACCACGAGCCAGTTCATACAAGTGCATCGGATATTTATTAAGGAATATGACATAAACAAAGATATGGTAGTGATGTTATGATAGAGGGCATCCCCGACACTCCCATAGAGATTGAATGAAGCGTGTCCCAGCACGTGCTCTTCTCAGAGAGACGGGGCCTGTTCAGGAGGTACCAGTGGTTGAACGACACAAAATCAGACACTTATCCTCTATCATGTGGTCGCTGCACAACCCCTTTAAGCATGGCGACATAATCATCCAACTGTGGATGAGTTTTCGTCCAAATGAGAAAGACCGTCCACATAGCATACCACATCTTATTATGGTCATGAGAGAATGGGACCATACGTACTTTTCTTCAAATTAAGATATTAAGATGTAAGCAAGCCTTGGAGTCACAGGGGATCACATCAAAGTCCCCTGTATCGTCAATTAAAAATCATTGCCAGACCAAAAATCATTTTTCATAAGCACGATCTCCAGTTTATCCATGAATTCTTGAATCTACTTAAACCTGGATCTTTAATGAGATTCTCTCTCATTGCTAGAATTCCTTCATCACTGGGTATGTTTATATACAGAATCTTGATATCTATGGTGCACAACAAGGTCTGTTCTTCTACATAAACGCCTTTGATACAGTCAATAAATCCATTTGTGTCTTTCAAACAACCTTTTAAATTAGATACATTTTTCTGTAAAAAAAAAAAAAAAACTGTCAACATATACTGAAAGTGAACATGGAGTCCACCTATAGGGGGATAGGACGTCCCAAGATTTCATCATGTACTTTAAATAGTAATTGCAGTATTGGAATTCTCAGATGGTCATTGAACACTCTTTTAAGGTTTATGTCAAATATACATCCCATTGCTTATCAAGTAACTTACACATTTCTTATTTTCTCTGAAACCTACGATCTGACATAATTTTTTATTTATACCTCTTGGCCTCATGATTCATTTTTAGTCTCTGTAATGTAATGTTGGTTTTCCCATACTACTATAACACACCATTTGTATGACAGATTTTTTGAAAAGTATTCTGTCATCCCTTTGTACTGTACTAGTGCATTCTATTTAATACCTGTAACGGGTCACGGCAGGTGGTGGATCCTCTGGGCCTGTGTGGATGATAATGTGAGCCATGCCAGGGAGCGGAGTGTAAGGTGCCGCTGGTTTTCACCAGACTCCGCCGGAAAGCGGGATGGTCTTGCTGCGGCAGGCGGTACCCACGTCGCTACCCCTGGCACGACACGTCCACACAGGTGGCTGGGGGTGGCGTGGCACAGAAGAAGACTGGCAGGATGTGGCAAGATGGCAGTAGGTCAGGGCAGGTAACATAGGTAGGGTAGGTAAGGTAGCAAGGAATAGGTACACAGTAACAAAGACACAGGACTTTCACAATGTCAATAGACAACCAAAGATCCAGCAGGGAACCAAGGGAGGAGCTGATATTTAAAAACAGGGTGCAGGTGTAGACACTTGACTAAATAAGCACTGGCCCTTTGGTCTCCCCCTCTTCTTTGGAATTCAGAGAGTTCCCCACTACATGAGACCAGGGGTTTTCTGGAATGGGCAAAGGCTGTAAGTAACTTGCAGGCTTCTGTCGTGGAGTCTTCCGTCTTCTAACCTACTGGCAAGGAAGAATGTCCCCAATTCAAGACTTTACGTCTGAGTTTGACGAGCACAGAAGATAACACAGAGGGAACAAGACAGTGATCTTGGCAATATTGTCCCCAACAAGGGATTTCACCAGATTTCCAGTCAAGTTGTGGAGAATGACGTTGAAGCCGAGGAAGACCAAGAAGAAGCTCCGAAGTACAATGTGGTAGCACATAGAACTCAATTTTTTTCCTTATGCAAGTTTCCTACTTGAATTACGAGGGGTTGCATGTGAAATTGCACCTTACAGTTCAGATATTGACCATTAACAGAAGAGATGTAGAAGGGCTTGGCAAGATGAGACACTTGAAGATGGTGTTTATGGACCTGTGAGGCACCAATGAAGTTACCAGCGGAATCGGAGTCCAAAAGAGCAGAAGCGATGAAAGACGTCTTTGCAGAAGAAAATACTTGAACCGGAGTGGTCAAGCGAGAAGAGGTAATGTTAACCCCTTAACCTGTTAGGGACCCAGGGTGTACCTGTACGCCCTGAGTCCGCTCCCGATCTATAACGCCGTGTCTAAAATGAAAGTGAAACCATGCCAGTTAGCTCAGGGAGCTGTTCGGGATAGCCGCGGTGAAATCGCGGCATCCCGAACAGCTTACAGGACAACTGGAGGGTCCCTACCTGCCTCCTCGCTGTCCGATCGCCAAATGACTGCTCAGTGCCTGAGATCCAGGCATAAGCAGTCAAGCGGCAGAATCATCGATCACTGGTTTCTTATGAGAAACCAGTGATCAATGTGAAAGATCAGTGTGTGCAGTGTTATAGGTCCCTATGGGAGCTATAACATTTAAAAAAAAAAAGTGAAAAAAAGTGAATACAGATCATTTAACCCCTCCCCTATTAAAAGTTTGAATCACCCCCCTTTTCCCATAAAAAAAACCAGTGTAAATAAAAATAAACATATGTGGTATCACCGCGTGTGGAAATGTCCGAATTATAAAAATATATCATTAGTTAAACCGCACGGTCAATGGCGTACGCGCAAAAAAATTCCAAAGTCCAAAATTGTGCATTTTTGGTCACTTTTTATATCATGAAAAAATGAATAAAAAGCGATCAATAAGTCCTATCAATGCAAAAACTTCAGATCATGGCGCAAAAAATGAGCCCTCATACCGCCCCATATGCGGAAAAATTAAAAAGTTATAGGGGTCAGAAGATGTCAATTTTAAACGTATAAATTTTCCTGCATGCAGTTTTGATTTTTTCCAGAAGTATGACAAAATCAAACCTACATAAGTAGGGTATAATTTTACCGTATGGACCTACAGAATAAAAAGAAGGTGTAATTTTTACCGAAAAATGTACTGTGCAGAAACGGAAGCCCCCAAAAGTTGCAAAATGGCATATTTTTTTTCTATTTTGTCTCACATTGTTTTTTTTTTCCCGTTTCGCCGTAGATTTTTGGGTAAAATGACTGACGTCATTACAAAGTAGAATTGGTGGCGCAAAAAATAAGCCATCATATGGATTTTTAGATGAAAGATTGAAATAGTTATGATTTTTTAAAGGTAAGGAGGAAAAAACGAAAATGCAAAAACGGAAAAAAAAACAAGGGTCCTTAAGGGGTTAAGGACCAAAGGACGTATGAGTACGTCCTTGGTCCCGCTCCCGTGATACAACGCGGGGTCCCGTGGTGACCCCGCATCATATCACGGCAGGCCCAGCGTCATAGTGAAGCCCTAATAGCGCGCGGCACTGATCGCGGTGCTAACCCTTTAGCTCGCGCTATTAACCCTTTAGCTTCAAAGCTGAGCCATGCGGCTAAAAGTGAAAGTAAAAGTGCCCAGCTAGCTCAGGGAGCTGTTCGGGATCGCCGCGGTATAATCCGAGGAAGGTCTTTTACCGCCGAAAACACTTATCATTGCATCTCTATGGAGATGCATTGAACAGTGTTAAAGATCAGGAAATGCAATGTTATAGCCCCCTATGGGGGCTATAATATTCCCAAAAAAAAAAGTGTAAAAAAATCATTAACCCTTTGTATTATCTCTTCCCCTAATAAAAGTTTGACTCACCTGGCATTTCCAATAATAAAAAAAAAACTGTAAATAAAAACAAAAATAAACATATGTGGTATCGTCGCGTGCGGAAATGTCTGAATTAAAAAAATATACCGCTAATTAAACCACACGGTCAATGAAAAGATGAATAAAAAGCGATCAAAAAGTCAGTTCAATGCAAAAATGGTACCGACAAAACTTCAGATCACGGCGCAAATAATTAACCCTCATAGCGCCCTAACCACGGCAAAAAAAAATTTATAGGGGTCAGAAGAGTGTCATTTTTACCGAAAAATGTACTACGTAGAAACGGAAGCCCCCAAAAGTTACAAAAGGGCTGTATTTTTTCAATTTTGTCGCACAAGGATTTTTTTTCCCGTTTCGCCGTAGATCTTTGGGTAAAATGACTGATATCATTACAAAGTAGAATTGGTGGCGCAAAAAATAAGCCATAATACATATTTTTAGGTGCAAAATTTAAGTTATGATTTGAGTTATGATTTTTTAAAGGTAAGGAGGAAAAAACTAAAGACCAAAAACGGAAAAACGCTCGGTCCTTAAGGGGTTAACATCTGGAAGCCACTCCTACTTTTCAGAGTTGAGAGCGTTCTCCCGGACGTGGAGGACGTATAGAACAGTCTTTGAGAAAGTGCTCCATACTGGCACAATATAAGCACAAATTCTCATTGCGTAGATGGGATCTTTCCTGCTGCGTTAAGTGAAAACGGTCCACTTCCGTAGCCTCTTTGGTAAGAGGCAAAATAGACAGTAGGGGTGGATGTTGGAATTCGGGGGCAAGACGAGGTAAGCACCGTGTTCAGGCAGGTTCTTTTTCCAAAGGAAGTTCCTCCTGCCTCTTGGAAAAACTTACATCAATTCTGGTGGCTAAATGGACTAAATGGATAAGTTTGCTTAGGTTAGCTGGAGAATCTTGTGCAGCGAGAGCATCCCTGATTCGAGAGAAAGGTCCTTTTTTAAAGGAAACACACAAAGCCTCGTCGTTCCAAAAAAATTCAGAGGCAAGAGTGCGGAACTGAACCACGTAATTGCCAATGGAGGAGTTCCCTTGGCAGAGGTTCAGTAGAGCCATCTCGGCAGAGAAGGCTCGCGCTGGTTCTTTCAAATGCATTGTGGAATTCTGCAAGGAAGGCCAACAGGTTCAAGGGGACCGGATCTCTAAGATCCCAGAGAGGAGTAGCCCAGGCTAAAGCTTTTCCAGACAGTAGACTGAACACAAACGCCACTTTAGCATGCTCCGTCGGGAACAGATCCGCCATGAGTTCAAGATGGATAGAAAACTGTGTCACAAAGCCTCTACACAGCTTGGGATCTCCCTCATACTTAGAAGGCAAGGAGAAACAAAGCTTGGTCCCAGGAGAAGCTGCAGACACAGGAGGAGGCTCAGGAACAGGTGGCTGCTGCTTTTGTTGCTGCTAAGCGGCAAGAAGCTGTTGCACCATGGCTGAAAGTTGATTCAGTTGTTGCGCCTGACGGGCTAACTGCTGTGACTGTTGAGCCACGACAGTGGGAAGGTCAGAGACATCTGGCAAAGGCACCCCAGCGGGATCCATGGCCGAATCTTACTGTAACGGGTCACATCATCATCCACACAGGCCCAGAGGATTCACCACCTGCCGTGATCCGTTAAAATACCTCGTTCAACATGGTTTGTTGGAAACTTTCTAGCAAAGGGTTGTGAATCACAGGCTCAAATTGTCTTTTCTTCTTAAGAGCTAACGGAATTGCATCCTCTTTTCTCTCTTTAGCCCTATTCATATAATAAGGGTAGGGTCACATGTCATATTTTGCTGCATATTTTCAGCAGCTGATTTTGCTACCCTTTGACTTAAATGCATAGGAAAATAGGTAGTAGCAAAATGCGGTACATGTGACCCTACCCTAAAAAGTGCATTTTCAAATGTAACATTCTACAAAATTTTTAAAAATTAAAGAGGTACTCTGGTGAAAAACAATTTTTTTTAATAAATTGGACAATTACTTCATTTATTGTGCTGGACTTTTTCCGCTATACCGGATTAACAGTTTAATCTGACTGCCGGATTTTTCTTTTAGGATTTTTTTTTTTATATTTTATTATGTTCTATGGTTCATTTATGTAATTATCCCCCCCCCCCCCACACACACACACACACAAGGGCCCTGTGAGGAGAATTCTGTACACTGAATGTTTATATCTATATATTAATAAATGTATACATATTTGAAGCACTGTCTCAGCCATTATTATATCATCTAAAACATCTTACTGTCGTTGAGGTGTAGTCTGTTCTTTTATTTTGTTCCAATTAATGTACAAATCTGTTTAATTTTCTGGCACCAGTTGATGAAAAAACTAAAAAAATTTCACCGGAGTACCCCTTAAAACGTAGTCAAAGTTTTGTGAATCAAAGTGGGGTCAAATCCCATACCTTTACTAATTATATTCTTCTTACTCATTATATTCAACAAGAGAGATATTCATCAGAAGTAGAATTGAACAAAATTTTCAAAAGTTTTTCTTATTTTTTATTTATTTATTTATTTTTTATGTGGAACAAACAATGAAATAAGCCTCAAAATGTGTATAACACTGCCTAAAAGCTTTAAAGCCCTGGATAACACTGGTAGGGTCACCTAAGAAGTATTTTCTAAATAGTTTCATGGGTAAGTTAATGTCCAAGTTACATGACATGTGGTAACCCATAACCCATGGTAACTAACAGCTTCTGTATAAAAACACACTGCACTAGCTAATTTTGTATGCTTTTTACATTAAAATAAAGTTGCATAAAGTATCGCTTTTTGTTGGTGTTTGGTGTTAAAATACAAACAGAGGTATCAAAAGACGCAATGGCTTTTTCCAAGCGTTCCAAAAATTCTCCCTTTTTGGAAATAGCAACAGATTTTTAGTCTGGCAAGTAAAGATGCAATGGATTTTTTTAGAGAATATTATGAGTTATTATATAGATCTGAATATAATAAGGAAAGAAAGTAAACGTTAGATGCTCCATTAACTAGAATAGAAGTGAATAAAGCACTAGATCAGATTAGGGGTAATACAACACCTGGAAGCGATGGACTACCCTTTGAGGTATATAGAAGGTTTGGCGGAATTTTGATCCCAGCATTACATAGAGGGATTGAGACCAGCATGGTGACCGGGAAATTACCTGACTCAATGCGGGAAGCAGTTATAATTTTGATCCTGAAAGAGGGAAAAAATAAAGAGGATATGGGGTCGTATAGACCCATATCGTTAATAAATACGGATATCAAGATTTTCACCAAAGCATTAGCCATTAGATAACAGAGTAATATCACAGAGTTAATTCAGGAAGATCAGCGCGGGTTTGTCCCGGGAAGAATGGCCCGACACGATATATATATATAGAGTCCTTACGAATATAGATATGGGAAAATTACAGGGCGGGGAATCCCACTCCCTCCTGTCTTTAGATGCCACTAAGGCTTTCGACAGGGTTGAGTGGGAGTTCTTGTGGGCAGTATTAGAAAAATGCGGCTTTGGGAAAACATATATAGACATGATCCGACTGTTATACTTCGAACCTAAAGCAAGAGTGTCGATCAATGTGAAATTATCGGAGCAATTTTCGCTCTCAAGAGGCACCAGATAGGGATGCCCTCTCTCCCCCTTGCTGTTTGCTATGAGCATGGAACCTTTGACTGTTAAAATCAGAGAGGAGAAGGAGATTGGCGGGTTTGGTGCAAGGGGGAGAGAGGACAAAATATCCTTATATGCAGATGATATCCTGCTTTTTTTGGAAAAACAGTCGGATCTGACCGGAGTGACGGAGATTATCAAGGAATATGGGAGTTTCTCAGGGTTAGAAATAAACTGGTTCAAATCAGTACTCCTTCCATTGGGGGAGAATAATATATTCATAGAAAACTAAATAAAAATATTAAAAAAGACGAGCATTTTAAATTCTTAGGTATACAAATCTCAGGTAAATTAGAAGATCATTATAAATTAAACCTAGAACCCTTAATAAAGAACATGGAAAAGAAAATTAAAATATGGAGCGACTTCAAAATTTCTAAAGCAGACAGAATGATATTAATTAAAACTATTATGTTGCCGAAAACATTATACGTTTTTAGTGCTTCACCCATTTGGTGTGATGAATTTTTTTTTAAAAGAATGCTGTCAATCTTCAATGCTTTGATATGGGGCCGAAGAAGGGTGAGGATTAAGATAAGGGGGAATGGCGTTTCCGGACGTGAAAAAGAATTTTTTAGCTGCCCAATTATACTTTTTTAGGGATTGGAGGAGATCTCATATGATTGAGTATTTGATGGAACGATGTAGAGGATCATATGATGATATTTACCAGTTACTGGAGTCAGGGCAAAAAAAAAAAAATTTGTATAAAATATTGTATTATTCTTTTTTTTGTAATATGTGGTGGTAATAAAATAAAAAAAAAAAAAAAAAAGATGCAATGGATTTTTCCAAGTGTTCCAAAAATTCTCCCTTTTGGCAGTTGCAACAGGATTGGTGTCCCAAAATATAAAAAGACAAAAACATTTATTTATTTTCTGGGGACCATGGGTTGTGTTTGTGTAGGCCTGGCTAGTAGTAGCAGCAGCAAGGGTGGTGGACTGGTGGTAGTTGTAGCCAGCAGACAACAGGCTGTGGTGGACTGATTGTAGTTGTAGTAGCCAGTGGACAGCAGGAAGGGTTGGGCTATTGGGAGTTATAGTAGCCAATGGAAAGCAGGCAGTGGTGGATTAGTGAAAGTTTTAGTAACAAACAGACAGCAAGAAGTTGGGGACTGGTGGGGTTGTAGTATCAAACGGACAGCAGGCAGTGGTTGATTTGTGGGAGTTGTAGTCAGTGGTGGTAGTACTAACTATTCAGTGGCATTTGGCACAAGAGTTTTTAATTCCTCACTGATCCATGCATATAAACAAACGTTAGATTTTGCACATTGCTGCCAGAAAATGTTGTTCGTTTAGGGGTGATGACTTCGCCTGCTGTGCTAAACACTCTTGTTGATGGTACACTTAAGGTTGGACAAAAAAGAAGTCCATGAAGGGTCTGGGCTCATGTTGTCTATCATAGTAAGGGCACAACTTAGGTATGCATCAACCTGGTTGTTCCGATGGTGGTGTACATCGGTTTGGTGATGATTCATGTCTGGGTGGAATACCGAATGAGAAAAGTTTGTCATCATGTACTCCAACATGAAGATGCTGCTGCTGATTCCTCTTGCAGGGGTAGTGCTGGCAGAGGGAGTGGAGCATTGACTTAGTGGGAAGTAGAGAGTGGACTCCCGTTCAGCAGGTGTATCATGTGTGGTATGTTTGACAGGTGTTCTGGCCCTACCTCAGCTAAACTCTCCTTCTCTGACAGTATCACTAGACTTGACCACTAGACTTCATTGTTATATCAAACTCTCTCTCATTGTCCCCATCACTCCTCAGCATGAACTTCTGCTGTCAGGTTATGGGTTACTTGCTCCCCCTTAGCATATCCACCATGATGCCTCACAATATTACCACCACACCTACCACCACCAGTCCTACTAGTGCTATGCTCGGCCACAGCTTCTTGAAAATTTTGAAAACATTTTTTGACAATCATTGTTAAAAGATCTTAAATTGTGAAAGGTCAGTTCTAGTGCACATCAGAAAAGTCTCATTTGGGTTAATAGTAGGGTACGTGGATAAAATCCAAAAAACAGGACTTCCCAAACAGTGCTTCTCCTCCCAGAAGAAATGTAAAGGCAGTAGCCCATGGTAGAAAAAAATGGTGATTTATTAATGCAACAAAAGTTTCAAGCCCGTACTGGACTCTTCGTCAGGCATCATATCAGGGGTTAATAAACACAGTTTAAAAAGGCCTGGGGTCAAACTTCAGCCGGGTCAGGGTTCACCATACATGAAATAAATTACACATAGAATAGTCAAATACCATTAAAACTTGGGGGGTAATATGATACATATGACAAGCATATAAGGAAATTATGCAGCAGTGCTGGTCCAGGCATTTACGGCGCCCACTGTCGTCAGCTGGATATGAATGAATGTCACAGCGAGGCTGGTAAACAAACAGTACAATATGTACAGTCCTGGTTACAAGGTTGCCCTGTCAACACCCCGGGTGGCGGGACTGTGTTGTTAATGGAAGTCCTCAGAGCAGATCTTGTAAATCAAGAGTAGTAGAAGCACAATCCTAATTTTAAGGTTGTGCTGCCGGCACTCTGGATGTGGGACTGCGTTGTTAATGAAGGTCCGTTCTGCTCAGAGGTACATGAACAGATCACTGGAACCAACAATGATATTTTAAAACAGCAGCAATGGTATTTTTTGGACAATATGTTGCAATGTTAACTGTATAGCAGAAATACAAAATGACATAACATGTATGAGCGCATTTTGTGTATGCAAGCAGGACCAGCACATAATAATACATGAGCGGGACCGGCCTCAACACATTCAAACAATGCATAATTGGTGGTATCATTTCTGTAGCACAAGGGAGGTATATTTTATAATTATTGTGTGCAGGGGAACAAACACCCAGATGGAATCATATGATGGTCTCTACTATTTCATTCCTCCTCTTGGAAAAACGGTGGACAATTTATACATCCAAAAGACTTCCTACTTTTTTAATGTTTCAAAACGATTTGATACATCACTGGGTATGTAGTCAATTGGCATGACCAAGATTTTCACCACCAGAATGTGAGATAGCACAATGCCTGGATACACTGTGGAGCATAAAATTATTCCTGATATTTTGCCTGTGCTTATTCAGGCAATTCCGTAGTGGCTGGATGGTCCGTCCAACATATTGTAATACACACATTCTAACAAATAAATGACAAAGGAGGATTGGCAAGTAAGCCTGTATATTTCTCTCCAGTAATATTGGAGCAAAATTCAGCAATTCCATTTTTTATTTCCTTACAGCACAGACATCTTTTATGATTGCATTTGAATGATCCACACTCAGGGCCAGAATATTCTTAAGTGTTGGTGCCCGTCTGAATGTAACTTGTGGCATGTTAGGTAACTTACCGCTGAGTAGGTCATCGTTTTGTAGGATGTGCCAATGGCTACTCAGTATCTTTCTGATTTCCATAGTAGAGTTACAGTAGGTGGTGACAACATTTAGTTTTTGTGTCTCTTGACTATCTGAGTACACATTTTCCTGCAAAATCAGGTACATGTGCGTGGTGATTAGGGAAGACTTCCCGCAACACCACATACATGTACCTAATGAGAATAAACTGTCCCAGCGCCGCCGGGAGCTCCTCTGTCACTGATCGGTGCACTGCAACGTGAAAGCAGAGCGCCAATGGATGTCATGGCTACTGGAGGCCTGACAGTGGCCTCTGTTGTCATGGCAACATGAGTGATCAGTCCCTACCTAATGTAGGGACTGATCTATTCTATGCTTGTCAGTACTGACAGACATAGGCATAATTAAATGGAGTACAGATGTGAAAAAAGCAGAAACAATAAAAAAGTTTTAAAAAATCTAATAAAAAAAATTTAATAAAAAATTTGAAAAATAAAAGAAAACTTTTCAAATAAAATTATAAAAAAAAATATATATATATATATATATATATATATATATATATATAAATGTATAAAACACCCCCAAAAATAGTCCCCCCAAATACATCAACATGTCCAGCAAAAAAAAAAAGAGTCCTCACACAATTACGTCAGCGAAAAAAAATAAATAAATAAAATAAAAGTTACAGTTCACAGAATGCGGCGACTTACAAACATGATTTAAAAAAAAATAGTTTTTATGCCATAAATTAACCCCTTAAGGACCTGGGACGTATGGATACGCCCTGGCTTCCTGGTACTTAAGGACCCAGGACGTATCCATACGCCCGTGAGAATTTCGGTCCCCACCGCTCGCCGGGCGGGGACCGGACCCGGGTGACTGCTGATATCGATCAGCAGGCACCCCACGCAAATGCCCAGGGGGGTCATCTGACCCCCCCATGTCGGCGATCGGCGCAAATCGCAAGTGAATTCACACTTGCGATTTGCGCCTATTCCGGGTCATACGGGTCTATGGTGACCCGGTGACACAGAATATAAGGGGGATCGCGGATGTCTAAGACACCTACGATCCGCCGGAAGGGATAGGAGTGAGGTGGCATGGGTGCCACCCCTCCTATCCCTACTATTCGTCGTCAGAAGCTACGACCAATAGCAGATCTGGGGCGGGGGAGTTAACTTTCGTTTTCCCCCGTCCTGCCAACCCACAATAGGCCGGGCAGAACAAGGAAACAGAAGAGGACCGACGGCAGAAGATCCACTTACCCATCCGGAGGCAGCGGGCGACGGTTATCGCCGGGTGGCAGAAGAGGACGGCTCCCTGGATTCTACGGAAGACGGTAAGTTGCCTATCAACATCTGGAGGGCTACCATCTGAGACCACTATACAGTGGTCTCTAACCTGTAGCCCTCCAGATCTTGCAAAACTACAACTCCTAGCATGCCCAAACAGCTGTTTGCTGTCTGGGCATGCTGGGATTTGTAGTTTTGCAACATCTGGAGTGCCACAGTTTAGATATCACTGTGCAGTGGTCTATAAACTGTAGCCCTCCAGATGTTGCAAAACTGCAAATCCCAGCATTCCCAAACAGCAAACAGCTGTCTCGGCATGCTGGGAGTTGTAGCTGCGTACCTCCAGCTGTTGCATAACTACATCTCCCAGCATGCCCTTCGACGATCAGTACATGCTGGGAGTTGTAGTTTTGCAACAGCTGGAGACACACTGGTTGGAAAATACTGAGTTAGGTAACAGAACCTAACTGAAGGTTTTCCAACCAGTGTGCCTCCAACTGTTGCAAAAGTACAACTCCTAGCATGCACGGTCTGTCAGTACATGCTGGGATTGTAGTTTTGAAACAGCTGGAGGGTTGCCAACCCCATATGAATGTACAGAGTTATTCACACGGGCAGGTTTACAGTAAGTTTCCTGCTTCAAGTTTGGTCTGCGCCAAATTTTTCACCGCAGCGCAAACTCCTAGCGGGAAACTCACCGTAACACACCAGTGCGAATGTACCCTAAAAACACTGCACTACACTAACACAAAATAAAGGGTAAAACACTACATATACACTGTCCCCCCAATAAAAATGAAAAACGTATTGTACAGAAGTGTTTCCAAAACGGAGCTTCCAGCTCCGCATGCTGGGAGTTTAGCAACAGCTGGAGGCACCCTGTTTGGTAATCACTGGCATAGAATACCCCTATGTCCACCCCTATGCAATCCCTAATTTAGTCCTCAAATGCACATGGCGTTCTCTCACTTCGAAGCTCTGTCGTATTTCAAGGAAACAGTTTAAGGCCACATATTGCACTGCAAATTTTGGGGGGCTTTTTCTCCTTTTACCCCTTATAAAAAGGAAAAGTTGGGGGCTACACCAGCCTGTTAGTGTAAAAAAAATAAAAAATTTACACTAACATGCTGGTGTTGCCCCATACTTTTTATTTTCACAAGCGGTGAAAGGAAAAAAAGACCCCCAAAATTTGTAATGCAATTTCTCCTGAGTACTGAAATTCCCCTATATGTGGGCGTAAAATGCTCTGCAGGCGCACAACAAGGCTCAGGTGTGAGAGCGCACTATGTACATTTGAGGCCTAAATTGGTGATTTGCACAGGGGTGGCTGATTTTACAGCGGTTCTGACATAAACGCAAAAAAAAAATACCCACATGTGACCCCATTTTAGAAACTACACCCCTCATGGAATTTGACAAGAGGTATAGTGAGCCTTAACACCCCACAGGTGTTTGACAAATTTCCATTAAATTTGGATGGGAAAATAAATAAATAAAATATTTCCACTAAAATGCTGGTGTTACCCTAAATTTCTCATTTTCACAAGGAAAAATAGGAAAAAATCCCCCAAAATTTTTAACCCCATTTCTTCTGAGTAAGAAAATACCCCATATGTGGATGTAAAGTGCTCTGCGAGCGAATTACAATGTTCAGAAGAGAAGGAGCGCCATTGGGATTTTGAAGAGAAAATGTGTCCGGAATTGAAGGCCATATGTGTTTACAAAGCCCCCATAGTGCCAGAACAATGGACCCCCCCCCCCCCCCACATGTGACCCCATTTTGGAAATTACACCACTCATGTAATGCAATAAGGGGTACAGTGAACATTTACGCCCCACAGGTGTCTGACAGATTTTTGGAACAGTGGCACCACGGGGGGCTTTGTAAACACACGGCCCCTGACTACCATTCCAAACGAATTCTCTTTCCAAAAGTTCAATGGCGCTCCTCCTCTTCTGAGCATTGAAGTTCGCCAGCAGAGCACTTGACGTCCATACATGGGGTATTTCCATACTCAAAAGAAATGGGGTTACAAATTTTGGGGTTAATTTTCTCCTATTACCCTTTATAAAAATGTAAAATTTAGGGGAAAAACTGCATTTTAGTAAAAAATAATGTTTTTTCATTTACACATCCCACTTTAACAAAAAGTCGTCAAACACCTGTGGGTAGTTAAGGCTCACTGTACCACTTGTTACATTCCTTAAGGGGTGTAGTTTCCAAAATAGTATGCCATGTGGGTATTTTTTGCTGTTCTGGCACCACAGGGGCTTCCTAAATGCGACATGCTGCCCAAAAACAATTTCAGCAAAATTTGCTTTCAAAAAGCCAAATGTCACTCCTTCTCTTCTGAGCATTGTAGTTTGCCCGCAGAGCATTTTACGGCCCAACATAGGGTATTTCCATACTCTGAAGAGATGGGGTTACAAATTTTGGGGGGCATTTTTTCCCGTTGCCCTTTGTAAAAATGGTAAATTTGGGGAAAAAACTGCACTTTAGTGAAAAATTTTTTTTTCATTTACACATCCGATTTTAACGAAAAGTCGTAAAACACCTGTGGGGTGTTAAGGCTAACTGGACCCCTTGTTACGTCCCTTGAGGGATGTAGTTTCCAAAATTGTATGCCATGTGGGGTTTTCTACTGTTCTGGCACCATAGGGGCTTTCTAAATGTGACATGCCCCCCAAAAACCATTTCAGCAAAATTCACTCTCCAAAATCCCATTGTCGCTCCTTCTCTTTTGAGCCCTCTACTGCGCCCGCTGAACACTTGACATACATATATGAGGTATTTCCTTACTCGAAAGAAATTGGGTTACAACTTTTGGGGGGCATTTTCTCCTATTGCCACTTGTAAAAATTCAAAAACTGGGTCAACAAGAATATGCGAGTGTAAAAAATGAAGATTTTGAATTTTCTCTTTCACTTTGCTGCTATTCCTGTTAACAAACGTACTGAATGTCATTTTGAATACTTTGAGGGGAGCTGTTTCTATATGAAGGCCCTTCAAATCCACTTCAAAACTGAACTGGTCCCTGAAAAATTCCAATTTTGAAAATTTTGTGAAAAATTGGAAAATTGCTGCTGAACTTTGAAGCCCTATGATGTCTTCCAAAAGTGAAAACATGTCAACTTAAGATGCAAACATAAAGCAGACATATTGTATATGTGAACCAATATATAATGTATTTGGAATACTAATTTTCCTTATAAGCAGAGAGCTTCAAAGTAAAAAAAAAAAAAAAGCTAAATTTTCAATTTTTTTCATCAAATTTGGGAATTTTTCACCAAGAAATTATGCAAGTATCGACAAAATTTTACCATTAACATAAAGTAAAATATGTCACGAAAAAACAATCCCGGAATCAGGATGAAAAGTAAAAGCATCCCAGAGTTATTAATGCTTAAAGTGACAGTGGTCAGATGTTCAAAAAATGGCCGGGTCCTTAAGGTATAAATGGGCTGGGTCCTTAAGGGGTTAACTAAAATATAAAAAAAGTATATAAATTTGGTATTGCTGTAATCGTATCAACCTGCAGTGTAAAGTTAACATGTCATTTTTACCGCATGACAAACGACCTAAAAAATGTTTAAAAAAAACAAAAACAAAAAACAAAAGTTGGATTCAAAATGGCCGACTTCAAAATGGTCACCATGGTCACCACCCATCTTGAAAAGTTTCCCCCTTCACATATACTAATGTGCCACAAACAGGAAGTTAATATCACCAATCATTCCCATTTTATTAAGGTGTATCCATATAAATGGCCCACCCTGTATATCAATCAAAATTTACCACTGATGTCAAGTACAATATATCATAAAAAAAAACAATCTCAGAATCACTTTCATAAGTAAAAGCATTCCAAAGTTATTACCAAATAAGTGGACACATGTCAGATTTTGGAAATATGCCTTGGTCATATGCCTTGCTGACACCTGATGCCTGTATCAGGAACTGTCCAGAGGAGGAGAAAATCCCCATAGCTAGCCTATGCTGCTCTGGACAGTACTGACACGGACAGAGGTGTCAGGAGAGAGCACTGTGGGCAAGACAAAAAAGAAATTCAAAAAGTAAAGAAATTCCTCGGTAGCATACAGCTGCTAAAAAGTACTGGAAGAGTAAAGATTTTTTAATAGAAGTAATTTACACATCTGTTTAACTTTTGATTTAATGTTTTCCACCGAAGTACCCCTTTAAGTATTTGGACTTTGTGTCTTATTCACAGAACGTGTGTAAAACTGTATCAATGAGTTCAGCTACAGATTGACTTATTTCCTGCCTGTAGCTCTTTTTATAACTACTGCAACAGTGACATGTAGTGATAAATGTTAATATTATAGTTTAGGAGTTACACATTTAATTACATGAAGTTAAAGATTTCATTACATAAAGATACACATTTAAATACATAAAGAGGAAATATAGCATACACTGTGTACATGTGGAAATAACAAAAAAAACATAAATAAATATGGTGATAAAAGGATATGTTTACACAGAGTGGCAGACAGTTATTGTGTAAAAAAAAATACTGTGTGTTAGATTCTTTTTATGTAAATTGAAAAATAAAAGTACAAAGCTGAAATTCCTGAAGTCTGACTTATATAACTCAAGACAATAAGGCTGAAGGTATGGTAAAAAAGCTTGATTTTCACAAGGCCACTGCTGCTTTTAGAAATGCATATGGCTTTGAGCTGCTAAGTCTGTAGAAAGAACTCTATAATTTGTGGTTGCAAAATAACTAGATCTCCACATGTTATTTCTGGTTGCTACTTGACTCGATAATTCACACCACATGAGCGTCGTATTAAAGGATCTCCCACATGAAAATAGTCCTTATTCGTCTTCATTAAAATCTGTCCCACTGCTCATTTTTCAAAGTTAAAATAATAAAGGTAAAGTTCTTGCAATTTCTAGTAACAATAGAATCATTGGAGCACATTAATGAAAGGAGAGGACATCTAAGCATAAGGTCAAAACAGCCTGCTGCATGCACAAATACTGGAGTGGACTCAGTTCTCTTCGAAACCAAATACAATCTCAAGCATTTGCATCTTTTTTTACTTTGTTTAAAAGGTGTAATACTTTAGTATACAGTCATGTATAAAAGGGTCCTCAGGAGAGAAAAAAATCATATCAACTAATGACAGAAGGTTAAACAGATTTGTAAATTACTTCAATTTACTTATCAGCTGCTGTATGCCCTGAAGGAAGTAACGTAGTTCTATCCAATCTAAGTTGCACGCTGCCTCTAAAGTGAAAGTAAAACGTTGTCGGTTAGCTCAGGCAGCTGTTCGGGATAGCCACAGCGAAATTGCGGCATCCCGAACAGCTCTAGGACAGCAGGAGGGCCCCTTACCTTGCCTCCTGTTGTCCAATCATCGAATGACTGCTCAGTGCCTGAGATCCAGGCATGAGCAGACAAGCGGCAGAATCATTGATCACTGGTTTCCTATGAAAAACCATTGATCAATGTAAAAGATCAGTGTGTGCAGTGTTATAGCCCCCTATAAGAGCTAGAGCATTGCAAAAAAAAAAGTGAAAAAAAAGTGAATAAAGATCATTTAACCCCTTCCCTAATAAAAGTTTGAATCACCTCCCTTTTCCCATAAAAAAACTGTGTAAATAAAAATAAACATATGTGATATTGCCTCGTGCAGAAATGTCCAAATTATAAAAATATATAATATATAATATAAATATAATTAAACCGCACAGTCAATGGCGTACGTGCAAACAAATTCCAAAGTCCAAAATAGCGTTTTTGGTCACTTTCTATATCATGAAAAAATGAATAAAAAGCGATCAAAAAGTCTGATCAAAACAAAAATGGGACCGTTAAAAACTTCAGATTACTGCGCAAAAAAATTAGTCCTCATACCGTCCCATACACGGAAAAATTGGGTCAGAAGATGACAATTTTAAACGTATACATTTTCCTGCATGTAGTTATGATTTTTTCCAGAACTATGAAAAAATCAAACCTATATAAGTAGGGTATCATTTTAATCGTATGGACCTACAGAATAATGTTAAGGTGTCATTTTTACCGAAAAATTTACTTCATAGAAGCGGAAGTCCCCAAAAGTTACAAAATGGCGTTTTTTCTTAAATTTTGTCGCACAGTGATTTTTTTTCCGTTTCGTCATAGATTGTTGGGTAAAATTACTGATGTCATTACAAAGTAGAATTGGTGGCGCAAAAAATAAGTCATCATATGGATTTTTTGGTGCAAAATTGAAAGGGTTCTGATTTTTAAAAGGTAAGGAGGAAAAAACTAAAATGCAAAAAAAAAAAAAAAGTATGCCCTGGTGTGTTTAGAATCTATGAAGCAAGCACAAGAGCTGCACTCACTTTATAGACAGTGGGGACAAGCTGCCATCAGCAGCCGGTATGTTACCAGTAATGACAGACATCCCACTGATGTCCCCCAATTACCCATCAGATTCTGGGATAAATGCTAATCACAACATCTAATATATAAATGACAGTTACTGGTAACTATACTGGTAATGACAGTTACTAGTAAAATAGTTTCTTAGGTCCCGCTGTATACTTCAGTGCCACAATCGGTCTTCTCTGCTTTTGCAGTCTGGCAGAATAAGGTTGTAACAGCAGAGTGCAGATATCACTGTTATGTGCTATGCAAAAGCATAGAACTGAACAGTGAAAACAATTTAATGATTGCATGTAATATTCCCTCTAGGGGGGAATTATAAAGTGTAAAATACATTTTCAAAAATGTTATATATATATATATATATATATATATATATATATATATATATATCATATTCCAGAAAAAATTTAATAATATTTGATCAAAAACAACTACCGTATATACTCTAGTATAAGCCGACCCAAATATAAGCCGAGGCCCCTAATTTCACGCAAAAAAAACAGGAAAAGTTATTGACTCGAGTATAAGCCTAGGGTGGGAAATATATAATCCTCCCTGTCATCATCCAGACCCCCGTCATTAACACCCTCATCATCATCACCCTGTCATCATCCCCCCTTCATCATCATCACCTGTCATCATCCCCTCCTTCCTCATCCCCCCCTTCATCATTACCCTGTCATCATCCCCCCTTCATCATACCCCCCTTCATCATTACCCTGTCATCATCCCCCCCTTCATCATTACCCTGTCATCATCCCCCTTCATCATCCCCCCCTTCATCATTACCCTGTCATCATCCCCCCTTCATCATACCCCCCTTCATCATTACCCTGTCATCATCCCCCCCTTCATCATTACCCTGTCATCATCCCCCCTTCATCATCCCCCCTTCATCATTACCCTGTCATCATGCCCCCACCCTTCCTCATTACCCTGTCATCATCCCCCCTTCATCATCCCCCACTTCATCATTACCCTGTCATCATCCCACACCACCCCCTTCATCATCACCGCTTGTCAATGTCTGATTTAACAGTGGTCTTCAACCTGCGGACCTCCAGATGTTCCAAAACTACAACTCCCAGCATGCCTGGACAGCGCTGGGAGTTGTAGTTTTGAAACATCTGGAGGTCCGCAGGTTGAAGACCACTGCCCGGGCCTTTGTCATCATCCAGCCCCCTATCCCCCCTTTAGTTTTGTACTCACCTCCACTCGGCGGGACGTTCGTGTGAGTTGGTCCGGGCCATCTGTGCTGCAGGACCGTCCGGTGGGGAGGGATAGTCGTTCCGGGCTGTCCATCTTCACTGGGGGGGCCTCTTCTCCACGCTTCGCGCCCGGCCCCGGTAAAATGGCGTTGCCTTGACGACGACGCACAGGGATGCAACGTCCCTGTGCGTCGTCGTCAAGGCAACGTCATTATTCCGGGCCCGAAGCGCGGAGAGAAGGCCCCCCCCCCCCCCCCCCCCCGTTGAAGATGGACAGCCCAGAACGACTATCACTAGCACAGATGGTCCCGCTGAGCAGTCCTGAAATGAGATGGTCCTGAAAGTCCCGCTGAGCAGAGGTGAGTACAAAACTAAAGGGGGGATGACGAAGGCCCGGGCAGTAGTCTTCAACCTGCGGACCTCCAGATGTTTCAAAACTACAACTCCCAGCATGCCCAGACAACCGATGGCTGTCCGGGCATGCTGGGAGTTGTAGTCTTGAAACATCTGGAGGTCCGCAGGTTGAAGACCACTGAGGGCGGAGAGTTCACTCGAGTATAAGCCGAGGGGGGTGTTTTCAGCACGAAAAATCATGCTGAAAAACTTGGCTTATACTCGAGTATATACGGTATTTTAAGCATAGTTATTTTGTAAAAATTTTTCACTGTTTTTAAATTAGTAAATTAACCCCTTAAAGGGGTTATCCGGCCAAATGCATCTTATCCCCTATTCTATGCGGGGCTGCGTCTCCAGTCTTGGAAAGCTCTTTGTTTCTGGGACTGGGGACGTGACGTAAAGCCTCGCCCATTCATGAAGTCACGCCACGGCCCTTCCATTCATGTCTATGGGAGGGGGCGTGACAGCCGTCACGTCCCCAGTCCTGGCAACAAAGAGCTTTCTGAGACTGTAAACGCAGAGAATGCTGCTCTTTGGCCTGATAACCCCTTTAACCCCTTAATGACCACGGACGAAAATGTACGTCCTGGTTTGGCAGGACTTCCCGCACCAGGACGTACATTTACGTCCTGTGTATGACCGCGAGCATCGGCAGGGTGCTCGCGTCATAAACGGCAGGTTCCGGCTGCTAGCAGCAGCTGGGGACCCACCCGTAATGGCCGACATCCGCGATCGCGCGGATGTCCACCATTAACCCCTCCGATGCCGTGATCAATACAGATCACGGCATCTGTGGCATTGCGGCACTTTGATTGGATGATCGGATCGCCGCAGGGCTGCCGTGGGGATCCGATCATCTGTAATGGTGGACAGAGGTCCCCTTACCTAGCTCCGGCCGTCTCCCGGGGTCTTCTGCTCTGGTCTGCGATCGAGCAGACCAGAGCAGAAGATCACCGATAATACTGAGCAGTGCTGTGTCCTATGCATAGCACTGCACAGTATTAACAATCAAACGATTGCTATAGATAGTCCCCTATGGGGACATAAAAAGTGTAAAAAAAAGTTGAAAAATGTAAAAATAAAAAGTAAAAAAAAGTGAAAAATCCCCTCCCCCAATAAAAATGAAAAATGTCTGTTTTTCCCATTTTACCCCCAAAAAGCGTAATTTTTTGATAAACATATTTGGTATCGCCACGTGCGTAAATGTCCGAACTATCAAAATGTAATGTTAATGATCCCGTACGGTGAATGGCGTAAACGTAAAAAATTTAAAAAGTCCACAAATGCTGCTTTTTTGTCACATTTTATTTAAAAAAATTTATGAAAAATGATCTAAAAGTTTTATATATGCAAATGTGGTAACTAAAAAAAAGTACAGATGACGGCACAAAAAATGAGCCCTCATACCGCCCTATATACGGAAAAATGAAAACATTATAGGTGGTCAAAATAGGGCGATTTTAGATTACTGATTTTGCACAAAAAGTTTTAGATTTTTTTTAAGCGGTACAAAAATATTAAAGTATCTAGCCGTGAGTATCATTTTTATTATATTGGCCCACAGAATAAATGTGCAAAATTTTGGTTTTCACTAAAATTTCCTCCCTAAAAAAAATGTTTTGGGGGTTTGCCATACATTTTATGGTAAAATTAGAGGTTTCATTACAAAGTACAATTGGTCACACAAAAAACAAGCCCTTATATGGGTCTGTACATGGAAATATAAAGGAGTTATGGATTTTAGAAGGCGAGGAGGAAAAAACTAAAACACAAAAATAAAATTGGCCTGGTCCTTGAGGTGAAAATGGGCTTGGTCATTAAGGGGTCCCTTGCGTCCTGGTACCTAAAGGGGTACTGGTACTTAAAACCTTTTTTTTTTCAACTGGCTCCTGAAAGTTAAACAGATTTGTAAATCACTTCTATTAAAAAAAATCTTTATCCATCCAGTACTTATAAGCTGCTGTATGCTCCAGAGGAAATTGATTTATTTTCTGTCTGACCACAGTGCTCTCTGCTGACACCTCTGTCCATGTCAGGAACTGTCCAGAGTAGGAGCAAATCCTCATAGCAAACCTCTCCTGCTCCAGACAGTTCCTGACATGGACAGAGGTGTCAGCAGAGAGCACTTTGGTCAGACTGAAAAGAACCATACAACTTCCTCTGGAGCATACAGCAGCTGATAAGTACTGGAAAGATTAGGATTTTTAATAGAAGTAATTTAAAAATCTGCTTAACTTTCTGGCACCAGTTGATTTGAAAAAAAAAATTCCACCAAAGTACCTCTTTAAGGACCGAGGGCATATCTGTACGCCATGAGCTGAGCACGCTTCATACCCGGTGGGTCCCATTTGCTATGAGCAACCGGGACCCACAGTTAAAGCCAGACATCATAGATCGGGCTGATGCCCGGCATTAACCCCTTAGATACAGGGGTTAACGTGCTGTTAAATGCCGGGGTAGCAGTGGAGCTCATCAGGAAAACATGGCAAAACTGCAGGTCCCGATCAGCTAAGTGGACAGTGGGAGGGCCTTTACCTGCCTTCTCGCTGTCCAATCGGTGCTCTGATGTCCCATCTAGCCATGGCTGGCTAGAGCAGTAGACCACCGATAACACTGATCAATGCTGAGCCAGTGTACGCAATCCAAAAATTCCATGTTATAGGACCTAAAAAAAAAGTTACGTGTAAAAAAGTCAAGTGTAAAAAGAAAGAGTTAATAGAAGTGAATGAACCCCTTCCTTAATAAAAGTTTTAACCCCTTAAGGAGCATGGACGTACGTCTAAGCACCCTGGTAGTTAAGGACCAAGGACGTATGCGTACGTCCGTGGGAATTTCGGTCCCTGCCGCGCGCCGGGCAAGGACCGGACCGGGGTGACTGCTGATATCGATCAGCAGTCACCCCGCGCAAATACCCAGGGGGGTCATCAGACCCCCCATGTCGGCGATCGGCGCAAATCGTAAGTGAATTCATATTTGCGATTTGCGCGATTCCGGGTCATTACGGGTTTATGGTGACCCAGAATATAAGGGGGATCGGGGTTGTCCAAGACACCCACGATCCCAGTGAAGAGATAGGAGTGAGGTGGTAGGGGTGCCACCCCTCCTATCCCTGCTATTGGTCGTATAGACGTTAACTTTCGTTTTCCCCTTTCTGCCCACCCACAATAGGTGGGGCAGAACGGGGAAACCGACGTGGACCGGCGGCGGAGTCCACTTACCCTGCGGGTGAGGCTGCGGGCGACGACCGGTGTCGGAGATCGGCGGGCAGCGATGTCATGCCACTGGCTCCCTGGATCCTACGGAAGCCGGTAAGTTGCCTAGCAACATCTGGAGGGCTACAGTTTGAGACCACTATACAGTGGTCTCTATACTGTAGCACTCCAGATGTTGCAAAACTACAACTCCCAGCATGCCCAGACAGCTGTTTGGGCATACTGGGATTTGTAGCTTTGCAATAGCTGGAGGGCTACAGTTTGAGACCACTATACAGTAGTCTCTAAACTATAGCCCTAGAGCTACAGTATAGAGACCACAGCAAACTGTGGCCCTCCAGATGTTGCAAAACTACAACTCCTAGCATGCCCACACAACTGTTTGCTGTCTGGGCATGCTGGGATTTGTAGTTTTGCAACATCCAGATGTTGCAAAACTGCAAATCCCAGCATGCTGGGACTTGTAGTTGCGTACCTCCAGCTGTTGCATAACTACATCTCCCAGCATGCCCTTCGGCGATCAGTACATGCTGGGAGTTGTAGTTTTGCAACAGCTGGGGCAACACTGGTTGGAAAATACTGAGTTAGATAACAGAACCTAACTGAAGGTTTTCCAACCAGTGTGCCACCAGCTGTTGCAAAAGTACAACTCCCAGCATGCACGGTCTGTCAGTACATACTGGGAGTTGTAGTTTTGAAACAGCTGGCGGGTTTACAGTAAGTTCCCTGCTTCAAGTTTTGGCTGCGGCAAATTTTTCGCCGCAGCGCAAACTCCTAGCGGGGAATTCACTGTAAACCTCCGCCAGTGCGAATGTACCCAAAAAACACTACACTACACTAACAAATAATAAAGGGTAAAACACTACATATACACCCCCTTACACTGACCCCCCTACCCCCAATAAAAATGAAAACGTATCGTACAGCAGTGTTTCCAAAACGGAGCCGCCAGCTGTTTCAAAACAACAACTCCCAGGATTTCTGAACAGCCACTAACTTTCCAGGCATGCTGGGAGTTTAGCAACAGCTGGAGGCACCCTGTTTGGGAATCACTGGCGTAGAATACCCCTATGTCCACCCCTATACAATCCCTAATTTAGACCTCAAATGTGCATGTCGCTCTCTCACTTCAGAGCCCTGTCGTATTTCAAGGAAACAGTTTAGGGCCACATATGGGGTATTTCCGTACTCGGGAGAAATTACACTACAAATTTTGGGGGTCTTTTTCTCCTTTTACCTCTTATAAAAAGGAAAAGTTGGGGTCTACACCAGCCTGTTAGTGTAAAAAAAAATTTTTTTACACTAACATGCTAGTGTTGCCCTTTACTTTTTATTTTCACAAGAGGTAAAAGGAAAAAAAGACCCCCAAAATTTGTAATGCAATTTCTCCTGAGTAAAGAAATACCCCATATGTGGGCATAAAATGCTCTGCGGACGCACAACAAGGCTCATAAGTGAGAGCGCACTATGTGCGTTTGAGGTCTAAATTGGTGATTTGCACAGGGGTGGCTGATTTAACAGCGGTTCTGACATAAAAGCAAAATAATAAATACCGATATGTGACCCCATTTTGGAAACTACACCCCTCACAGAATGTAACAAGAAGTATAGTGAGCCTTAACACCCCACAGGTGTTTGACAAATTTTCGTTAAAGTTGGATGGGAAAATGAAAAAAATTATTTTTGTTCACTAAAATGCTGGTGTTACCCCAAATCTTTCATAGGAAAAAATTTGTAACCCCATTTCTTCTGAGTAAGAACATACCCCATATGTGAATGTAAAGTGCTCTGCGAGTGAACTACAATGTTCAGAAGAGAAGGAGCGCCATTGGGATTTTGAAGAGAAAATGTGTCCGGAATTGAAGGCCACGTGTGTTTACATAGCCCCCATAGTGCCAGAACAATGGACCCCCCAACATGTGACCCCATTTTGGAAACTACACTCCTCATGTAATGTAATAAGGGGTACGGTGAGCATTTACGTTCCACAGGCGTCTGACAGATTTTTGGAACAGTGATCTGTGAAAATGAAAAATGTAATTTTTCATTTGCTCAGCCCACTGTTCCAAAGATCTGTCAAATGCCAGTGGGGTGTAAATGCTCACTGCACCCCTTATTAAATTCTGAGAGGGGTGTAGTTTCCAAAATGGGGTCACATGTGGGGGGGTCCACTGTTCTGGCACCACGAGTTGCTTTGTAAACGCACATGGCCCCTGACTTCAATTCCGAACAGATTCACTCTTCAAAAGCTCAATGGCGCTTCTCCTCTTCTGAGCATTGTAGTTCACCCGCAGAGCACTTGACGTCCACACATGGGGTATTTCCATATTCAGAAGAAATGGGGTTACAAATTTTGGGGGTATTTTTCTCCTATTACCCCTTGTAAAAATGTAAAATTTGGGGGAAAACCAGCATTTTAGTGAAATTTTTTTTATTTTTTATTTACACATCCAACTTTAACAAAAGTCGTGAAATACCTGTGAGGTGTTAAGGCTCTCTGTACCCCATGTTACGTTCCTTGAGGGGTGTAGTTTCCAAAATAGTATGCCATGTGGGTATTTTTGCTGTTCTGGCACCATATGGGCTTCCCAAATGCGACATGCCCCCCAAAAACCATTTCTGCAAAATTTGCTTTCCAAAAGCCAAATGTGACTCATTCTCTTCTAAGCATTGTAGTTTGCCCGCAGAGCATTTTACGTCCTAACATGGGGTATTTTCATTCTCAGAAGAGATGGGGTTACAAATTTTGGGAGGCATTTTCTCCCATTACCCTGTATAAAAATGATAAATTTGGGGAAAAAACTGCACTTTAGTGAACATTTTTTTTTTCCATTTACACATCCGACATTAAGGAAAAGTCATCAAACACCTGTGGGGTATTAAGGCTCACTGGACCCCTTGTTACGTGCCTTGAGGGGTTAGTTTCTAAAATGGAATGCCATGTGGGTTTTTTTCTGCTGTTCTGGCACCATAAGGGCTTTCTAAATGTGACATGCCCCCCAAAAACCATTTCAGAAGAACTCACTCTCCAAAATCCCATTGTCGCTCCTTCCCTTCTGAGCCCTCTACTGCGCCGCCGAACACTTGACATACACATATGAGGTGCTTCCTTACTCAAGAGAAATTGGGTTACAAATTTTGAGAGGATATTTCTCCTTTTACCCCTTGTAAAAATTCAAAAACTGGGTCTACAAGAACATGCGAGTGTAAAAAAGCGTTAATTTTTAACGTAAATTTGTTTTCCCTTAGTCCTAACAGCAGCACAAGTGGGGTGTTCTGCCCCTGTGAAGCTGGCAGGACGGTGGAATTTTTAATTCCGCCCAAGCAATTTAAATTAATTAGCCCCCCCATAAAAGGCCTCCTCCCCTAGGCCATCTCGCTTAATAACAAGTAACAAAAAAGGTTAGGGCGGGAAATTTGTGTGCTGCTGTTAGGACTAAGGGAAAACAAATTTATGTTAAAAATTAACGCTTCCCTTACGTCCTAACCAGCAGCACAAGTGGGGACTTAGCGAGTAACAACACAAATAGGGAGGGACTACGGCAGAGTGGCACTTAGGATTGACTGCCCAAAGGCCAACTCTTCCGATCGTTTGGCATTAACCCTATAATGACTCAAAAAAGTATTGTGGGTGCTCCAAGAAGCAGCAGCACAAATCTTTTCCAGAGGAACAGACCTTTTCTCAGCAAAGGAAGTAGAGACTGCCCTAGTGGAATGGGCAGTGACAAAGGCAGGAGGAGTTAGCTCCTGGACTATGAAGGTCTCTCGGATTGCCTCCTTAATCCACCTGCTTAGGGTAGGTTTAGAGGCTTTCAAGCCCTTGTTCTTTCCAGAAAAAGAAACAAGGAGGTGTTCCGACTTCCTGAATTCTCCAGTTCTTGAGATATAGACTCTGAGAGCTCTAGAGATGTCCAGAGTGTGGTCAACCGCTCCTTCAGGAGAGGATGGATTAGGGAGTAGAACTGGAAGGGAAATAACCTGGTTGGTATTGGAGAAAGTCGGAACCTTAGGAAGGAAGGTAGGTAAAAACCTCAACAGGACTCTGTCCTGTAGAAAAACAGTATAAGGCTCGAAAGCCGAAAGGGCCTGAAGCTCACCCACTCTCTTGGCTGAGGTTATGGCCAATAAAAAAGTGACTTTAATGGACAAATACCTAAAGTCTACTTCTTCCAGAGGTTCAAAGGGTGGGACACATAACCCTCTGAGAACAGTGGTTAAATCCCAACTGGGAATAGGTCTGAGAACTATAGGTTTAAGTCTTTCAGCCCCTTTGAGGAATCTTCTAACCAGGGATTCTTGTGATAGAGACCTGCCTAGGAAGGCAGAGAGTGCTGCGACCTGAACCTTTAAGGTGGATGGGCTAAGACCCTTGTCAAGGCCATCCTGGAGAAAACGCAGTATTGCAGAAAGAGGAGGATCTGAGGTAACTACCTCTTTCGTTGCACACCATTGAAGGAAAATCTTCTTTATCCTGGAGTAAACCTTGTTTGTAGACTCTGCTCTAGAGTGTGCAATAGTTCTCAAGACCTCCGCAGGAAGCCCACTCCTTTGTAGGGTCCTGTCAATCTCCAGGCTGTCAGATTGAGTCTCCTCAGATCTAGGCAGGAGCCTGTGTTGTGAGACACAAGGTTCTGCACGTGGGGAAGCCTCCAATAACACCCCTGACTCATCCTCATGCGTTGGGTGAACCAAAACCTCTTCGGCCAGAATGGGATGATGGCAATCACTGAGGTCTGGTCTTGCCTGACTTTCATCAATACCCTGGGTATCATGGAAAGTGGAGGGAATATGTAGGCCAGCCTGAACCTAATGGAATGGACAGAGCGTCTATCGCCACCGGATTGTCCTCCTTGTAAAGGGAACAAAACTTGCTCACCTTGGCATTCAGCCGGGTTGCCATGAGGTCTATTTCTGGTGTACCCCACTACAGGGTTATCCTCCTGAAGATCTTCTCGTTGAGGGACCATTCTCCCTGGACTGCAAGCCCGCGACTTAGACGATCTGCCACTACGTTGAGATCCCCCTTGATGTGGACTGCAACAAGGTGGGATAGGTTGAGCTCTGCCCACGATAGAATAAGTCCGGTCTCCTTGAGGAGCACTTGGGACTTTGTGCCACCATGTCTGTTGATATGAGCCACTACGGTGGTGTTGTCTGACCGGACTCTTATTGCTTTCCCTAAGATATGGGGAGCAAAGTGGAGGAGCGCAAGACGAACTGCTCTTAGTTCTCTCATGTTGGATGAGAGTAACCTTTCCTGAGGGGTCCAGGTACCCTGAACTGGATGGTCGTCCAGATGGGCTCCCCACCCTAGAAGGGAGGTGTCCGTGGTCAGAGGTTGAATCAAGGACTTCCCATCTGTCAGGTTCGTCCACCACCTGAGAGAGGCACGGACTTCGGACGACAGGGTGCATTTTTTGTCCAACCCACTGGGGTTGCGATTCCAGGCAGTCAAGACCTGATCTTGGAGAGGTCGGAGGTGCCACAGGGCCCAGGGGACTGCTTCTGCAGACGCTGACATGTGGCCCAAAATCTTCATTAGAGTTCTGATGGTCACTCTGCGAGGTGCCGACAATAACTCTGCGGCTCTTATGACGCGCTCTCTCCTTTCTGGGGTGAGAGACAGCGTCATCCGAGAGGAGTCTAGGACAAACCCCAGGAACCTTCTTGAGGTAGATGGAATGATCTCGGATTTTTCCCAATTTATGAGCCACCCTAGGTGTTGAAGAAAATCCAGGGTCAGTTGAAGATGAGCTTGAAGAATGTCTAGAGTCGCGGCTTTTAAAAGCCAGTCGTCTAGATAAGGAACAATCTCTAGGCCTTTTAGTCTTAGAGCAGAGACAACTGGAGCCACCACCTTTGTGAAGGTGTGGGGAGCGTAGGTAATGCCGAACGGTAGAACAGCAAATTGGAAATGCCTTACCATACCTTTTATGGTGACTTCCTGTGGGCAGGAAATATAGGGACATGAAGGTATGCACCCTTCAAGTCTATAGTGACCATGAGATCTTGTGGGTTCAGGATACTGACCACCGAACGAATGGTTTCCATTCTGAACCGCCTTTTCCTTATAAATCGGTTTAGGTAGCGCAGGTCTATTATCATGCGCCAGTCGCCATTTGGTTTGGGAACCAAAAATATCGGGGAGTAGACGCCAGATCCTCTTTGATCTGGGGGAACTTCTTCCAAAGCTTGCTTTTCCAAGTATTGGAGAACTGAGGTTTCTATGACAGCCTGTTTTGGCTGAGGAAGTAACTTTGTTAAGACAAACTTCCTTGGGGGAGGGGAGGTAAATTCTATCCTGTACCCCGACTGAATAACCTTCAGAACCCAGGGATCCTGGATTTCTTGCATCCAGGTTGTAAGGAATAAACTTAAACGTCCTCCTACTGGAGGAGGATGGGCAGATAGATTCTCTGCAAAAAACACTTGAGGGGAAGGGAGAGGGAAAACGTTGGTGGATGTCAGTGGAGAGTCATAGCTCAGCCTTCCGGTCTTTACCGCGGCCGCGACCTCCACCACGTTTTTGGAAGGACTGACGTCTCTGGGATCTAGAAGGGCCCTGGGACTTCCCCCCTCTGGCTCTACCTTTACCCAGAAAGGCCTGAACAGGAAGGCACCTGCCTTTTTTGTCAGCATAACCTTCCATTATGCGATCCAGTTCAGAACCAAATAGCCAAGTAGGCTCGAAAGGCATCACACACAAGTTAAACTTGGAGGTGTTGTCCGCTACCCAAGGGCGTAACCACAAGGGACGTCTGCTAGCAGAAGCGAGTGCCATGGACTTGGCAGCTAGCTTAAGGTGTTGCTGGGAGGCCTCGCAGAGGAAGTCTATACCAAGGAGGAGTGTCTTGAAGCTGTCCAAGATGTCTTCCCTGGGGACATTGTTGTCAATCTCAGTTTGTATGCGCTCCACGCGCTCCTTCACGAAGTCAGACACTTCTCCCGAGGCAATAGCCACAGAGGCAGACACTGATGCTGCTGAATATGTGCGTCTGAGAAGGGAATCCACCTTCCTAACAAGCGGGTCCTGGAGGTTGCTTCCATCATCCGCGGGAACCAAGACTCTCTTGGACAGTTTATTTACCGCCATATCAACCTTAGGAGGTGGCATCCAGGAATCAGATTCCGCGTCCGAGAGAGGGTACATCAACTGGAAGGTACGAGTGACAAGAGCAGGTTTATCTGGGTGCTTCCACTCAGCCTTCATCATCTTTTTGCGTGCATCATTCACCTTGAAAACCCAAGGTTCTCTAGAGGTGGATGCAGAGGCTTCCCCTTGGTCAACATCCTGGTCCCTTGACCGGATGGACCTAAGTAATCTCTGCGTCTTTTCCGCAGGGAAAAGAGGCGGAAACATCTTCATCTCAACAGGCTGTTCAGACTGTACAGATGACCTCTGGTCCAATACATCGACCAACATAACGGATTCTTCCGCCATAGAAGGAGGAGTGGATTCAGTTCTAGCTCTTTTGGGAACAAGAGCACTCTTAATTTCAGATATGGAATTTCCCATAAACTCCATCATCCAGATGAACATGTTCTGGACAGTAGGTTCAGCTGGATTAGAGGGTGGACGGCAACTGGGACACCTGTTATATTCGTAAGCGTCCGGAAGCGGAGTGCCGCAATTGGCGCAAGTTAGATGGCGTTTTTTGGCGCTAGCCTTATGACCACCAGAGTGTGGGTCACTAGAGGAAGGAGTAGACATGACTCTGGAAAGAAGAGAAAATAAGTTAGGGATAATAAATAAAATTATTATCGCCCTAGCGCCAAATAGAGAGGGAGAGATACCTATAATGCAGATAGGAGCTCTAACCACTAATGCTAGGCTTGTAAATAGGACTAGCTATGATGGCAGCAGAGTCTGAATGAAGGTCTCAGCTGTCTTTATATGGGAAGGTGCCCGGAAGCCCCGCTCCCTTCAGAGAAAGACCAGCCTGCAATAGGCTGAAACACACGGAAAGGAATTTTAATAAAAATTATCCACTGAGCCCTTCCCTAACTAGGAAAGGGCTCACGCCTGAATTTTCACCTAAATATAAACTTTAAAGGCAGTGCAAAGTGCTGAAGAAAAGTGAGGCCGGGACCGGAAGTCGTCAGATGACCTACTTCCGGTCCACGGCTTGCACAGTGTAATGGAGGCGCGGAGGAAAACAAGCGTGCGCAGGGACACGTGGGACGCCGAGCGGGTAAGAAAAAACCTGCAGCGGCATCCCTAATGCTAGGAGGGATCACCGGATCCCTCTAGCAACATAAAATAGTCAACACAAATTGTTTTAAGATAAACCAGGCCGGAGGCCCAGATAATATAAAGAGAAAAAAACAGGGGGCAGTTGGAAAAGGTACTGCGCCCCATAAATATCTCCCCAAAATACAGGGGAGACATCCAGGCAGGCTCCAAAGGAGCCTGCACCGTCCTGCTGTTCTTACACAGGACAGAAAAAAAGCGAGATGGCCTAGGGGAGGAGGCCTTTTATGGGGGGGCTAATTAATTTAAATTGCTTGGGCGGAATTAAAAATTCCACCGTCCTTCCAGCTTCACAGGGGCAGAACACCCCACTTGTGCTGCTGGTTAGGACGTAAGGGAATGAAGATTTTGAATTTTCTCCTTCATTTTGCTGCTATTTCTGTGAAACACCTAAAGGGTTAACACACTTACTGAATGTCATTTTGAATACTTTGAGGGGTGCAGTTTTTATAATGGGGTCATTTGTGGGGTATTTCTAATAAGAAAGCCCTTCAAATCCACTTTAAACCTGAACTGGTCCATGAAAAATTCCGATTTTGAAAATTTGGGGAAAAATTTGAAAATTGCTGCTGAACTTTGAAGCCCTCTGATGTCTTCCAAAAGTTAAAAAAAACATGTCAACTTTATGATGCAAACATAAAGTAGACATATTGTATTTGTGAATCAAAATATAATTTATTTGGAATGTCTATGTTCCTTACAAGCAGAGAGCTTCAAAGTTAGAAAAATGCAAAATTTTAAATTTTTTCATCAAATTTTGGAATTTTTCACCAAGAAATGATGAAAGTATCACTAACATAAAGTAGAATATGTCACGAAAAAACTATCTCGGAATCAGAATGAAAAATAAAAGCATCCCAGAGTTATTAATCCTTAAAGTGAAAGTGGTCAGATGTGCAAAAAACGCTCTGGTCCGACAGTGAAAAATGGCCTGGTCCTTAACCCCTTCACGCTATATGACGTATGCATACTTCATGAGCAGGCTCCTGCGATAGAACGCAGGGTCACGCGCTGACCCAGCGTCATATCACGACAGTCCCGGCGGCTATCAATGGCCGGGGACCGTGGCTAATACCGGACATCACCGATCGCGATCACCGCATCTAAAGTGAAAGTAAACTGTTCTGGTTAACTCAGTGGAGCTGTTCGTGACTGCCGCAATGAAATCGCGGTGTCCCGAACAGCTTGCTGAACAGCTGGAGGGTCCCTACCTCCCTCCTCGCTGTCTGAGGAGATCCAGGCAGGAGCAGTCGAGCAGCGATAACACCTATCAATGCCAGGCTGTTTCCAGGCAGTGATCTGTGTAGAAGATCAGTGTGTGCAATGTTATACCCCCTTTTGGGAGCTATAACATTGCAAAAAAAAAAAGTGAAAATAAAGTGTTAATAAAGATCATTTAACCCCTTCCATAATAAAAGTCAGAATCACCCCCCTTTTCCCAATAAAAAAAAGAAAACAGTGTAAATAAAAATGAACATATGTGGTATCACCGCGTGCGTAAATGTCCGAACTATAAATATATAGTAGTAATTAAACCACATGGTCTAGGGCGTACACATAAAAAAAATTCCAAAGTCCAAAATAGCGTATTTTTGGTTACTTTTTATGCCATAGAAAAGTGAGTAAAAAGTGATCAAAAAGTCCGATCAAAACAAAAATGAAACCAATAAAAAGATCAGATCACGGTGCAAAAAATGAGCCCTCATACTTTCCCATATGCGGAAAAATAAAAAAAGGTTATAGAGGACATTTTTAAACGTACACATTTTCCTGCATGTAGTTATGATTTTTTCCAGAAGTACGACAAAATCAAACCTACATAAGTAGGGTATCATTTTAACCGTAAGGACCTACAGAATAAAGAGAAGGTGGAATTTTTACTGGAAAATGCACTGCGTAGAAACGGAAGCCCCCAGTTTTGTCACACAATGATTTTTTTTCCGTTTTGCCGTGGATTTTTCAGTAAAATTACTAATGTCACAGCAAAGTAGAATTGATGGTGCAAAAAATAAGCCATAATATGGATTTTTAGGTGCAAAATAGAAAGCGTTATGATTTTTAGAAGGTGATGAGGAAAAAATGAAAATGCAAAAACGGAAAATACCCTGTGTCATTAAGGGGTTAAGGGGTTAATTACCCCCTTTTCCCATTTTTTAAATAAAATAATGTAATCAGAAACGAAGATAAAATAAAGAGATAAAATGATTAATATATTATTTAAAACATGGAGACCTTTTACAGAAAAAGTACTTAAACTGAAGAAAAAACATATCTTACTGTATTTCTAAATTTAACCTCTTAAGGATGCAGGACGTACCTGCACGTCCTGCGCCCGGTCCCGGTAAATAAAACGGGGTCACACCGGGTCGGTCCCAGCAGCTAATGATAGCCGGGACCCTGGGCTAAAAGCGTGCGGCACCGATCATTCTGCCGCGTGCAATTAACCCTTTAGATGCGGCAATCAAAGTTGATCGCCGCATTTAAAATGAAAGTGAAAGCTTCACGGCAGCTCAGTCAGGCTGATCGGGACCATGGCGATAAAATCGCGATGTCCCGATCAGCTAGCACGCAAGCGGCGGTCCACTCACCTGTCTCCGTCACGTCCGATCGACGTTTGATTGCTCCAAGCCTGAGATACAGGCTTGAGCAATCGACCGCCTAAAACACTGATCAATGCAAAGATATGGCTTTGCAGGGATCAGTGTAAACGAACAGTGTGTGCAGTGTTATAGCCCCCTATGGGAGCTATAACACTGCAAAAAAAAGTCTAAAAAAGTTAATAAAGGTCATTTAACCCCTTCCCTAATAAAGGTTTGAAACATCCCCCTTTTCCCATAAAAAAAAATGTGTAAATAAAAATAAACATATGTGGTATCGCCGCATGTGTAAATGTCCGAATTATAAAAAAATATCATTAATTAAACCGCACGGTCAATGGCGTATGCGCCAAAAAATTCCAAAGTCCAAAATAGCGTCTTTTTGGTCACTTTTTATATCATGAAAAAATGAATAAAAAGCGATCAAAAAGTCTGATCAATACAAAAATGGTGCCATTAAAAACTTCAGATCACGGTGCAAAAAATGAGCCCTCATATCGGCCCGTACGAGAAAAAATAGCAAAGTTATAGGGGTCAGAAAATTAGAATTTTTTACGTATAAATTTTCCTGCATGTAGTTACGAGTTTTTTCAGAAGTATGACAAAATCAAATCTATAGAAGTAGGGTATCATTTTAACCGTATGGACCTTCAGAATAAAGATAATGTGTCATTTTTACCGACATATGACAGGAGAGGAGGAGAAGGAGCATCCAGAGGAACTAGAGGGTTATGAGGAAGGTAAAACAGAGGACCCAGACACACTGTGGCAGTATGCAGTGGAGATGGAGGCAGGGAGTCCCTCCGAGTCACTCGCACAAATGGCACGATGCATGCTCACTTGCTTGCGTAGTGACCGCCGAATTGTCACCATTCAGCAGCGGGATGACTTCTGGTTCTCCACCTTATTGGACCCTCACTACCGGCACAAAATGGAGGCCTTTTTTACACCCAATAAGAGGGAGGACAAACTGACCTACTACAGAGACATCCAAGTAGTCAGTTGGCCTATCTGCACCATCGTCCATCCTCTCACAGGTCTGACTCGGGGGGCCCTCTGCGCTCACCTTCCAATGCCATGGCTGCTGGGGAGGGGTGGGGTGTCAGGAGCAGTACCAGCTTCATCAGCAGAAGCCTGAGTCTACAGTCGCTGATGAGTACTTTTCTTCACCTGCATAGTGAAGCAACTCATCAGCAGCAGGTAGAACTGGAGCAGGACCTGAACTATCAGGTGGTGGCATACCTTGACATGACCATGCCAACACACCTTGAAGATCCTCGGGACATCTGGGCTGCCAAACTTGATTTGTGGCTGCAACTAGCAGAGTTTGCCCTGGAAAAGCTGTCCTGACGGCCAGTAGTGTGCCATCAGAGCGGGTGTTTAGTGCTGCGGGGGCCATAGTCACCCCAAGGAGAACACTTTATTGTCTCCTCATGCTTCAGCAACCTCTAGGCTGTGCCATTCAGCCACTATATGGTCTCCTCATGCTTCAGCCACCTCCAGGCTGTGCAATTCAGCCATTATATGGTCTCCTCATGCTTCTGCCAACTCCAGGTTGTGCCATTCAGTCACTATATGGTCTCCTCATGCTTGCGCAACCTCTAGGCTGTGTCATTCTGCCACTATATGGTCTCCTCATGCTTCAGCCAACTCTAGGCTGTGCCATTTAGCCACTATATGGTCTCCTCATAATTCTGCCAACTCCAGACTGTGCCATTCAGCCACTATATGGTCTCCTCATGCTTCAGCCACCTCCAGGCTGTGCCATTCAGCTATTATATGATTTACTGATGCTGCTGGGCCTGGGACATTACCTAAAATTATTTTATGGTTGCACTAGCTACCATAAATCTTTAATTTTAATTTTTAAATTCATCTTTTTATCTTAGGAATTGTGAAGACCTATTGTTTACTCATGCTTCCGCCACCTCCAGGCTGTCTCATTCTGCCACCATATGGCCTCCACATGCTTCCACCAACTCCAGGCTGTGCCATTCAGCCACCATATGGTTTAAATATGTTGCTGGGCCTGGGACATTACCTCCAAATTTTCATGGTAGCACTAACTACCATAAATCTTCAATTTAAATTTTAAAATTCATCTTTTAATCTTAGGGATTGTCAGGCCCTATGGTCTCCTCATGCTGCCCGGAGCTGCAGGCTGTGTCATTCAGCCACTATATGGTTTAAACATGCTGCTGGGCCTGGGACATTACCTCCAAATTTTCATGGTAGCACTAACTACTAGACTTGTGCACGACCAAAAAATTTGTCTATTTTCGTTTCGTACATATTCGTATTAAAAAAAATTTGGTTCTGTTGCACATTCGTTATAGAGTAATTCGTTTCAATCTGTTTTCGGATGCATCCGTACATTTTCGGATCAATCCGAAATATATTTCGGATGCATTCGTTATATCACACCCGTCCATTATTTCGTACACATTCGTTACATTTGGCGCATTCGTTACTTCGGACATATTCGTTATTTCGGTCGCATTCGTTATTTCGGCCGCATTCGTTTTACTTTCGAATTCGGCAAATTACATTATTCGTTTTATGTTGCTGTATTCCTAACGATTAACGAAAACAGCCGAAGTAAAGTTAGGCCAGGTCAGTCAGGGGCTCAGAGTTTTCACCCAGTGGCCCAGATTTATCAAACTGTGTGAGAGAAAGAGTGGAGTGGTCTGGTCTCCCATAGCAACCAATCACAGTTCAGCTTTCACTTTACCAGAGTTCATTATCTGACATGTGATTGGCTGGTGTGGTCACTCCCCTTTTTCTCTCACACAGATTGATAAATCTTGCCAGCGTGTACTGAGAGTGAGAAATTGATTGTATTGTGCGTAAATTGTGTGAAAAAAACAATGTCTGGAATGAGAGAAATTGTGTCTGTGGTGTCTGGGAGAGAGGATGGTGACGGTGAGCGTGCTGTTGTGGATGTGAGTGATAGAGCATGTGTGAGTGAGCGTGCTGTTGTGGATGTGAGTGATAGAGCATGTGTGAGTGAGCGTGCTGTTGTGGATGTGAGTGATAGAGCATGTGTGAGTGAGCGTGCTGTTGTGGATGTGAGTGATAGAGCATGTGTGAGTGAGCGTGCTGTTGTGGATGTGAGTGATAGAGCATGTGTGAGTGAGCGTGCGGATGATGTGTCTGAGTGTAGTGGTGGCGTGGAGAGGAGAGGAGAGAAGAGGAGGAGTAAAGTCCGAGCATGTCCAATCGCAAGACAAAGTGGTTGGACAATATCGGACTCTGGCAGTGGCAGCCACACATCTGAGTCTGAGAGTCTGCACTCAGTGGGAGTCCCACCAGCCAAAAAACAAAGAGGGCCGAAATTCACGGAGGCAGAGAACGTAGCACTGGTGGCTGCTGTTAGCACAGAAAAATCCGTGTTATTCAACACGACAGTGGGTACCCAGGAGAAGATGGCCGCCTGGAGCCGGGTGAGGGAGAAAGTGTCCCAAGTTGCAAGTGGCACAGCGGACAGGACAGTTCTCAGCATCAGGCATCGGTGAGTAAATATTTCATTATGATATCATCATCAATGTGTTGGCAAAGACATATTGCAAAGCATAAACTATGCTGGTCTTGGTCTAGGACAGGTATACCATTCTATAACCTTTATTGTTTGTTACACATATGTCCTTTACATACTAGATTTGTAATTACATCTAGTGTATACCGATGTATCCGTGGATTCACCCCTAAAGCAAATGCTCCATAAGTGGGGAACCACCTTTCTTGCAAAAAAATAGTGGACTTGCTCATCTGCATAACTACCGGTAATTATGTATGCGTGACATGAGGATACACATATGAGGGGGCAATTTTTTTGTATTCTGACCCCTATAACTTTCTTAGTTCTCCTTGCACCCCGGTCTGTAGTTTTTGACAGTACCGTTTTTGTTTTAAAGGGGTACTCTGATTGAAAACTTTTTTTTTTTTTCCATAAACCTTACAGTACGTATTAAGTTGCTGCTGAATTCTACATAGGAAATTCATTACTATTTGTAACCCAGAGCTCTCTGCTGATATCACAAGCACAGTGCTCTCTGCTGACATCTCTTTCCATTTTAAGAACTGTCCAGAGTAGGAGAAAATCTTCACAACAAACATATGCTGTTCTGGACAGTTCCTAAAATGGACAAAGATGTCAGCAGAGAGCACTGTGCTCATGATGTAAGCAGAGAGCTCTGTGTTTGAAAAAGAAAATAATTTCCTCTTTAGCAGCTAATAAGTACTGGAAGGAATAATATATATATATATATATTTTTTTTAATTAAAATGTACACATCTGCCTAATTTTCTGGCACCAGTTGATTTTAAAAAAAAGTACCCTTTTAATGTGACATTTTTTTAATGTATTTTTTGTAATTTTTTTTAAGCCAGGAGTTGCAGTTAGTTACTACAACTACCATCATGCCCTCATACATGTGGCTCATCAGCTGCTCCAAATGAAATTCCAACTCCCAGCATGTTGGACTATACTAGTATATAGTCCATAGGTCAGTGTTTCCCAACCAGGGGTGCCTCCAGCTGTTGCAAAACTACAACTCCCAGCATGTTGGGAGTTGTAGTTTTGCAACAGCTGGAGGCACCCCTGGTTGTGAAACACTGACCTATGGACTATATACTAGCATAGTCCAACATGCTCAGATTTTTAGTTTTAAAACAGCTGGAGGCACCCCTGGTTGGTAAACACTGCTATAGTATATTTTGCCATTTTCCGGGAATTGAAGGATTGGTTTGAATAACTAGTAAAGATAAAGAGGATAAGTCTGACTATATCTGTGTAGTGTGGTATAAATGCAGAAATATGAGCATTGAAGCAAAAGAACAAAATTGTTTCTCAACAAAACTGTTTATTGTCATAAAACGGAAATGGTATGATAAACTTGAATAAACTATTTTATGTAAAACCCAAACAGGTACTATGACTGCAGGGCATCAGTCCTCAAAAAAATAAAAAAGCAGCAGCAGAGGAGGAACATCAACTTCAAGAACTGGGAGCTGGAGTTGAAGAAGCACCTCGTGCCAGAGGCTCAGACATCCGAGGCAGAGAGATCTGGTGAGTAAAATTATATATATGATTAATTACGTATTACAATAATATTAATTGATAAAACAACAAGAAAATAAAAAAAATAACTATTAGAACTTATACAATAACTGTATTACTATATATTTGTATTTTTCCCCCCTAGCTCAATAATGATTCTTAAAGGGGTACTCCAGTGAAAACCTAAACCTTTTTTCTTTTAAATCAACTGGAGGCAGAAAGTTAAACATATTTGTAAATTACTTCTATTAAAAAACTTAATCCTTCCAGTACTTATTAGCTGCTGAATGCTACAGAGGAAATTCCTTTCTTTTTGGAACACTGATGACATCACGAACGCAGTGCTCTCTGCTGACATCTCTGTCCATTTTAGCAACCATGCATAGCAGATGCATAGCAGATGCATAGCAGATGTATGCGAAGGGCAGCATGGTGGCTCAGTGGTTAGCACTGCTGCTTTACAGTGCTGGGGACTTGGGTTCAAATCCCACTAAGGTCAAAAATAAATAAAGTGTGATAAGTGTTATAATAACATCAGCAGAGAGAACTGTGGTCGTGATGTCATCAGAGAGCATTCCAAACAGAAAAGAATTTCCTCTGTAGTATTTAGCAGCTAATAAGTACTGGAAGGATTAAGATTTTTTAATAGAAGTAATTTACAAATATGTTTAACTTTCTGCCACCAGTTGATTTAAAAGAAAAAAGGTTTTCACCGGAGTACCCCTTTAAAGCATTTATGCTATTTGTAATGTTGGGACATGCAGATGTCAGGGAATCTAGTCTACCCCGTTGTTGTCCTATACAGTAACCCCCCGATATGCGATGGCCCCGACATATGATCAAATTGACATATGATGGCCTCTTAGAGGACCCGTGAAGTGGACCTGGAGCAGCGGGACAGCATCGGAAGCCCCTGGGACTGCATCGGGAGTGGTGAGGACGCGGTCTGGAGCGGCGGGGACAGGTGAGTACAGCTTCCTATACTTAACATTGCACGGATCCCTCAACAGGGATCCGTGCAATGTAAAGTATAGGACAGTGGTCTACAACCTGCGGACCTCCAGATGTTGCAAAACTACAACACCCAGCATGCCCTGACAGCCAACTGTTGTCCGGGCACTGCAGGGAGTTGTAGTCTTGCAACATCTGGAGATCCGCAGGTTGAAGACCACTGGTATTGGAGGTTATACTCACCTTTACCCGCCACTACGGACCGTCACCGCTGCCCTGGATGTCACCTGCCATCGCTGTCGCTGTGTCCCCGACGCTCCGGCAAGGCCTCTGCTTCCTCGGCATCCTCGCTCTCCGTCGCCGCCATTACGCCGCTATGCAAGCCACTCCTATTGGATGACAGGATGGCATGCACAGCGATGTGATGACAACGATGGAGAGCGCTGACGATGCAGGGGATCCTGAAGAGGACGCGCCGGAGCCCCGAGGACAGGTAAGCTATGTTGAGAAATGGTCACATGATTGAAAGCCTGGAAATAGAGTGATCTACGGCCACCCCTTTCCTTTGGCAGCGAGTCAAAGGAATGAGACACACTGTAATGTCATCTTTTGACATGTCCACACAACTCGTAAATTTGTATTTTCTAATTCTATATTGATAGCAATGTGGATATTATGTAAATTACTCAGCTAAATTGCCTATTGTGATAAAAAGCATGGTTAGCTATTTGCAATGGTGTATATTTGTAGTGTATAATGGTGTATAACATTTATAGGGTTAGATGACAAATATACACCAGTACAATAACTTAATTATTATATTGTTAAGCCTTAGGGAGAGTATGTTGTGTATCATGTAATGGTCAACAACACAACTGTTTTCAGTCACTTGATTTTTATTTTAAAATACTTTTTTTTAATTTTCATTATTATAATTTTTTTTTAGATCAACAAGGCCAGGCTTCATTAAGGAGTCACCATGACAGTTCCCCACCATCACCTGTCCTGTCACATTTGGAGAGCCGGAGTGAGGTTGAGGCAGATGATAATATTAGGTGGTATCTCGTCTGGTGGAGGACCGCCAGCTCGATTTTAAGATACAAGTACAAGCTTTTTCACTGCAGCCACTTCTAGCTTTAAGCACCCACTTATCCAATGGCACAGAAGCTGAACATGCTCCTGTTCCAGTTGCTGGTACTGCAGTTCCTAACTTTTCAAATGGACACTCAGAGTATGGGGGTGTGCTGAGAGGCAGGGTCTGGAACAGGTGGACCGCCAGCTTGATGCTCACCGGAATGGGTAATCAAACAATTTTTATAAATTCAAATTAAATTAAATAAAAATGACATAAAAAATCTGCCACATCCAGACGCTCTGCGGCAGTGATTCTAATAGCGATGCCTGTAATCTGCATGTCATACTGAATACGTTTTATTTCACTAACACAGCACACTAACATCCTGATTGCATGATCGGATGGAGCCAAACAATCTCTGTGTTTTTTCCACAGGAAAGAAAGACTGAGTAACTACTTCCTCAACAGACTGTTCAGACCGATCCACAGCGGACATAACAGAATCCTCAACCATAAAGGCAGGGCTAGCAGAAATTTTTTAGTGGAAAGAGAGCTTTCAATCTCATTGATGGAGTTCCCCAGGAATTCCTTCATCCAGACAAACATATTCTGGACCATAGGTTCAGCCGGATTAGGAGGTGGACATCATCCAGGACACCTATTATATTCATAGAAATCTGGAAGAGGGGTTCCGCACTCCGCACAAGTGAGATGACACCTCTTAGAAGTAGTCTTACAACTTCCAGAAGTTGACATTTCTCTAGAAAGAGAGAAAAATAAGTATTAAGGCTAATTCATTAGCTTGCATTTGTGGGAGGGGCGGGGACTCCCTATAAGAACCCGCGGCATTACCTGTTCCTGACGCCGCGGGTTCATCACATACCACCCAACCCTCCCTCAACATAATTTTTCATTCTATGACTATCATTATACATCAGGGTATGCCCTCTATTTTTCAGGTATACTCCTACGCGGCAGTATATCGCACAACTCTCACGGCCTAGATAGGTTACAGGATTTAGTATGGAATAGGAGCTTAGTAAGAGGTTCAGTTAGGTAGGCTTGATATACGAATGAGCTCCGACCACAATTAGAGATATAAAACCAAACAGAACACTTTGTTGTGCCCTGACAACACCAACTACCTAGAAAGAGAAAGAAAATGCACCAGCAGCAAGGAATAACACTAGAGAGATATAATTTCAAGCAGACCAGGCAGCAAGAGGTCTGACACAGACTGCAGCAGCCTTAAATAGAGCAGATGGTGCCAATTTTTAAATAAGCCCCACCCCCGGAAGTGACCTCGCTACTGTTGCAAGCCAACATAAATTAAACATAAAAGAATTGGCAAATTTCTGCATAATAGGATAAAAACAAGTCCTCCCAGGCAGGAGGAACATGAAAGGTAAAAGAAAACCAAAAAATAATGGCACCACAGTCACGGCGCCAAAACTAGAAGTTGTCAGATGACGCACTTCCGGTTTTGTTGAGCTCCAGAACTGCGCGTACGAGCGGCAGAAAGGATGCAGGAAAAACCCTGAGGGAGCAGACACCGCAGAGCAGCACAGAAGGCTGCAAATAAGGTAAAAGAGTAAGAAAACCTTCAGAGAAGGGGAAAATAACTATTCCATGCAGGCTCATGAAAAAAAACAAGGACCTGCTCCGTCCTGCTGTCCAGAAGAGGACAGAAAAAATATCAATAGGGGGCGTAATTTAATTTAATTACTTGGGCGGAATTAAAAATTCCACCGTCCTGCCAGCTTTGCAGGGACAGAAACACCCCACTTGTGTTGGTTAGGATGACAGGGAACCATATCTACCTGGATCAATCTTCAATCCTTTCTCAAGTCAGTATCAATCTATTGGGTGTAGTGTTGCTCGCAAATATTCACGAATGTAGCACTATATATTCGCAATTATAAATATTAAATTTTTTTTAATGAAAATGAAATTTTTCATTTTTACAGACCACTATTCCAAAAATCTGTCAGACACCTGTGGGGCGTAAATGCTCACTGCACCCCTTATTAAATTCTGTGAGGGGTGTAGTTTCCAAAATGGGGTCACATGTGGGGGGTCCATTGTTCTGGCACCACGAGGGGCTTTGTAAACACACGTGGCCTTTCATTCCAGACACATTCTCTTTCCAAAATCCCAATGGTGCTCCTTCTCTTCTGAGCATTGTAGTTCGCCCACAGAGCACTTTACATCCACATATGGGGTATTGATATAATCAGAAGAAATGGGGTTACAAATTTAAAGTGGCTTTTTTCCTATTTTACCTTGTGAAAATTAAAAATTTAGGGTAACACCAGCATTTTAGTGAAAAAAATTTTTTGTTTTCATTTTCCCATCCAACTTTCACTAAAATTTGTCAAACACCTGGGGGTGTTAAGGAGCACTATACCCCGTGTTACGTTCTTTGTGGGGTGTAGTTTCCAAAATGGGGTCACACGTGGGTATGTATTTTTTTGCGTTTATGTCAGAAACGCTGTAAAATTAGCCACCCCTGTGCAAATCACCAATTTAGGCCTCTAATGTACATAGTGCGCTCTCACTTCTGAGCCTTCTTGTGCGCCCGCAAAGCATTTTACGCCCACATATGGGGTATTTCCATACTCAGGAGAAATTGCGTTACAAATTTTGGGGTCTTTTTTTCCTTTTACTGCTTGTGAAAATAAAAAGTAGGGCAACACCAGCATGTTAGTGTAAACATTTTTTTAATTTTTTTTTACACTGACAGGCTGGTCTAGCCCCCAACTTTTCCTTTTCATAAAGGGTAAAAGGAGAAAAAGCCCCTCAAAATTTGTAACGCAATTCCTCCCGAATACGGAAATAACCCATATGTGGCCCCAAACGAAGTGAGAGAGCTCCATGCGGATTTGAGGACTAAATTAGGGATTGCATAGGGGTGGACATAGGGGTATTCTATGCCAGTGATTCAAAAACAGGGTGCCTCCAGCTGTTGCTAAACTCCCAGCATGCCTGGACAGTCAGTGGCTGACCGGAAATGCTAGGAGTTGATGTTTTGCAACAGCTGGAGGTTCCATTTTGGAAACACTGCCGTATGATATGTTTTTCATTTTTATTGAGGGGGGGCGGACAGTGTAAAGGGTGTTTATGTAGTGTTTTACCCTTTATTATGTGTTAATTTAGTGTAGTGTTTTTAGGGTATATATGCACAGGTGGGTTTACGGTGAGTTTCCCGCTAGGAGTTTACGCTGTGGTGGATGATTTGCCGCTTCTCAAACTTGAAACAGGAAACTCACTGTAAAACCGCCCATGTGAATGTACACTGTACATTCACATGGGGAGCGCAAACCTCCAGCTGTTGCAAAACTATAACTCCCAGCATGCACTGGCAGACCATGCATGCTGGGAGTTGTAGTTTTGCAACAGCTGGAGGCACACTGGTTGAAAAACCTTCAGTTAGATTCTGTTTCATAGCTCAGTATTTTCCAACCAGTGTGCCTCCAGCTTTTGCAAAACTACAACTCCCAGCATGTACTGGGAGATGTAGTTAGGCAACCGCTGGAGGTGCGCAACTACAACTCCCAGCATGCCGAGACAGCTGTTTGCTGTTTGGGCATGCTGGGATTTGCAGTTTTGCAACAGCTGGAGGGCTACAGTTTAGAGACCACTGCACAGTGGTCTCCAAACTGCGTCCCTCCAGATGTTGCAAAACTACAACTCCCAGCATGCCCAGACAGCTGTTTGCTGTCTGGGCATGCTGGGAGTTGTAGTTTTGCAAGTTTTTCTCATGCGGGAATATATGTTTAGACTATAAAGAAAATATATTTGGGAATATATGAATGATAATATATTTTTGCATATGTGAATATTATTTTCCCATATGCAAATTTTCGCATTGGTGAAAAAAAAGTCCCGAATATAACGAATATGCAAATTTAACGAATATGTGATGAATATTCGCACATATGTTCGCAAAATATCACGAATTTGAATATGGCCTATGTTGCTCATCACTAATTGGCTGAAAGCACCACAAGTTCCAGCAAGGCAACAGGGCTCCAAAGGGGTTACACTGCATCCTCTCCACTCTGCACCATACTGTCTGTGTATCAATGTGGTAGCCCTTGGGGGGTGTATGGTAGTGGGGGTGTTGTTTCGATAGATGAGGGGTTAAGGTTAACCCTATAGTTCGTGACGCCAGGCTGAGGGCTAGTATGCTGAGGTAATTCTCCGGCCTATCGCCGCCCTTCCCAGTAACGATAGGTGCATGCATAAAATGACTGAAGGTCCACAAGGTAGTTGAACTTGAACTTGGATAACTTTACTTAAATGCTTGCGGTACATCCAATGAACAGTAACAGTCTCAGGAATACAGTCGCGGACCTTGACTTCTGATATAGTCTGAGAATTTAGGGTAATTTGCGAAGATCCGTCCGGATTTAGGGGATAGATAAGGTCCGGTGATCTTGCAGAGTGCTTAGGGATTGATACACTCACGATTCTGAATAGATCAGCCGTTGCCGCAAGGCTTGGGCCTAACTCACTGCGGAAGACAGCTGCGCAGATCCTGCTCATTTGACAGCCCGGGAACAAGAGAGAGTTTAATGGCTGCCGCTCCCTTATATGGGCAGGGGCAGGGCCACTTTTACTGGTCCAAGCAACTGTCACTCACCGTCACAGGGAGTGATGGGTGAAATAGGTCACAGGGGCCTCCAAAGGTCCTTAAGCCTAAAAACCATAGATTTTACCTGATCACATGACCCACAGGTCCTGCTACACTCCGTACAGGTAATTAACCATTTATATACATCTGTACTATCATATTTATATAAATCCTAAATAACTGCTAGATAAGTAATACCTAGATGAGAGGTGACAAGGGGTGGACTAGCTACGAAGAACCCCGACATCCTAGGGACTCTGGCTATGGGCAATTCTACACAGGTACCGTATAGGATGCGGTACCGGCACACCACATCAACATTTGCACCCTGCTCAGTAAAGGCAGTTATCTGTAACCTGACATCGATGTGTTCCTTTACTCCCTGTGTCTGCCCCAGGAGAAGCTGTCTCCATCCTCCGACTGCGTATAGGCTAACAGTTTCCTGGCGTCACAAAGTGATAAGGTATTTCCTAACACCACCTGTGGCTACCACATATATATGATGGATGTGTGTAAGTTTAATAGATGTGTGTATGTATGATAGATTTGTATGTATGTATGATAGATGTACAGGGTGGGCCATTTATATGGATACACCTTAATAAAATGGGAATGGTTGGTGATATTAACTTCCTGTTTGTGGACCATTAGTATATGTGAGGGGGAAACTTTTTCAAGGTTGGGTGGTGACCATGGCGGCCATTTTGAAGTCGGCCATTTTGAATCCAACTTTTGTTTTTTCAATAGGAAGAGGGTCATGTGACACATCAAACTTATTGGGAATTTCACAAGAAAAACAATGATGTGCTTGGTTTTAACGTAACTATATTCTTTCATGAGTTATTTACAAGTTTCTGAGCACTTATAAAATATGTTCAATGTGCTGCCCATTGTGTTGGATTGTCAATGCAACCCTCTTCTCCCACTCTTCACACACTGATAGCAATACCGCAGGAGAAATGCTAGCACAGGCTTCCAGTATTCGTAGTTTCAGGTGCTTCAGAATGGGCAAAACAAAAATTGGAACAGGACCATCAGTTTACGCAGAAGATTTTGTTCAGTGATGAGGCAAACTTTAATGTGAATGGTGAAGTTAACAAACAAAACCACCACTATTGGTCTGATACTAACCCACATTGGATAGATCCCTCAAAGACGGTTGGAACACAAAAATTGATGGTATGGTGTGGTATATGGGATACAAATATAGTGGGGCCATTCTTCATCAATGGAAACCTCAAGGCCACTGGATATGCAAAATTGCTACATGATGATGTGGCTAGAAGGGTGGAGGAGTGTTTAAACTAGGGACTTGGGGGGAGGGAACCTAAAGCAAAGAGGGGGAAGATAGTGTAGATAGAGAGGTGGGAATTATAAATGTACCTGGGGGTGGAGCGGAGGGAGGGGTTACAATAGTTAATAGGAATAGGCTTCATAGGAAAATAAAACTTACACCCTTGAATCCCATTAACCCCAATAACATAAAGGATGGAAATGTAAAGTGTATGTTCACAAATGCTAGAAGCCTAGCAAATAAAATTGGGGAGCTTGAGGCCTTGATACTGGAGGAACATATCGATATAGTTGGGGTCACTGAGACATGGCTGGACTCCTCGCATGACTGGGCTGTCAATCTGCAGGGGTTTACATTGTTTCGCAAGGATAGAATGAACAGAAAAGGTGGTGGAGTCTGTCTGTATGTAAGAAGTGGTATGAAAGTCAGTGTGAACAATGCCATAGTGTGTGATGATTCTGAGGAGGTGGAATCACTGTGGGTAGAATTACAAAAGGAGGGAAATACTGAAAAAATAATACTTGGTGTAATCTACAGACCCCTTAATATCACTGAAGAGATAGAAGTTCGGCTTCATAAACAAATAGAGAGGGCCGCCCGGGCAGGTACAGTGGTAATAATGGGAGATTTTAACTATCCAGATATAGATTGGGGTCCGGGGTTGGCTAAAACTACAAAGGGGCGACAATTCCTAAATTTATTGCAGGATAATTTTATGGGCCAGTTTGTGGAGGACCCAACAAGAAGTGATGCCTTGTTGGATCTGATCATTTCCAACAACGCAGAGCTGGTTGGTAATGTAACTGTGCGGGAAAACCTTGGTAATAGCGACCACAATATAGTTACTTTTGACTTAAAATGTAGAAAACAAAGACAGGCGGGGAAGGCAAAAACATATAACTTTAAAAAGGCAAACTTCCCTGGGCTGAGGGCTGCACTACAGGACATAGACTGGGGGGAGGTGTTCTCAAATACTGATACAGAAGGTACCGTAAATGGGACATCTTTAAATCAACTCTAAATAACTATACAACTAAATATATACCAAAGGGGAACAAATATAAACGATTAAAACTAAATCCTACATGGCTGACAAATGATGTTAAAAGAGCAATAAACAACAAAAAAATTGCCTTCAAAAAATTCAAATCTGTTGGGTCAGCTATAACATTTAAACAGTACAAGGAGCTTAATAAAATCTGTAAAAATGTAATAAAAACAGCAAAAATTCTAAACGAGAGACAGGTGGCCAAAGAAAGCAAATCTAATCCTATGTATTTTTTTAGATATATAAATGCAAAAAAACCAAGGACAGAGCATGTAGGACCCCTTAATAATGATAATGGGGAGGTTGTCACGGGCGATCAAGAGAAGGCGGAGCTACTGAATGGGTTCTTTAGTTCTGTATACACTATGGAAAAAGGAGCTGACATTGGCCAGGTCAGTGCTGGTAACACATCATGTAATGTACTGAACTGGCTTAATGTAGAGATGGTACAAGGTAAGTTAAGTAATATAAATGGAAGCAAATCTCCAGGGCCAGATGGATTGCACCCAAGAGTTCTTAGAGAGGTAAGTTCAGTAATATCTGTACCCCTGTTCATGATATTTAGAGATTCTCTGGTGTCTGGTATTGTGCCAAGGGACTGGCGCAAGGCGAATGTGGTGCCAATCTTCAAAAAGGGCTCTAGGTCTTCCCCAGGAAACTATAGACCGGTAAGTTTAACGTGCATTGTGGGTAAATTGTTAGAAGGACTTATAAGGGATTACATACAGGAATACATAGGGGATAATTGTATTATAAGTGATAGCCAGCATGGGTTTACTAAGGATAGAAGTTGTCAAACCAATCTAATTTGCTTTTATGAAGAGGTGAGTAGAAGCCTTGACAGAGGAATGGCTGTGGATATAGTGTTTCTGGATTTTGCTAAAGCATTTGATACTGTCCCTCATAGACGTCTGACAGGTAAGTTAAGGTCTTTGGGTTTGGAAATTTTAGTTTGTAACTGGATTGAACACTGGCTCATGGATCGTACCCAGAGAGTGGTGGTCAATGATTCGTACTCTGATTGGTCCACGGTAATTAATGGTGTACCCCAAGGTTCAGTACTGGGCCCGCTGCTGTTTAATTTATTTATCAATGATATAGAGGATGGTATTAACAGCTCTGTTTCTATCTTTGCAGATGACACCAAGCTTTGTAGCACGGTACAGTCTATAGAGGATGTGCATAAGTTACAAGATGACTTGGATAGACTAAGTGTCTGGGCATCCACTTGGCAAATGAGGTTTAATGTGGATAAATGTAAAGTTATGCATCTGGGTACTAATAACCTGCATGCGTCGTATGTCTTAGGGGGGATTAAACTGGCAGAGTCACTGGTAGAGAAGGATCTGGGTGTACTTGTAGATCACAGACTACAGAATAGCATGCAATGTCAGGCTGCTGCTTCCAAAGCCAGCAGGATATTGTCATGTATCAAAAGAGGCATGGACTCAAGGGTCAGGGACATAATACTCCCCCTTTATAAAGCATTGGTACGGCCTCACCTGGAATATGCTGTTCAGTTTTGGTCGCCTGTACATAAAAGGGACACTGTGGAGCTGGAAAGGGTGCAGAGACGCGCGATTAAACTAATATGGGGCATGGAACATCTTAGCTATGAGGAGCGATTAAAGGAGATGTGCAGTATCTGAAACTACGGATACTGGAAGCCTGTGCTAGCATTTCTCCTGCGGTGTTGCTATCAGTGTGTGAAGAGTGGGAGAAGAGGGTTGCATTGACAATCCAACACAATGGGCAGCACATTGAACACATTTTATAAGTGGTCAGAAACGTGTAAATAACTCATGAAAGAATAAAGTTACGTTAAAACCAAGCACAATATTGTTTTTCTTGTGAAATTCCCAATAAGTTTGATGTGTCACATGACCCTCTTACTATTGAAAAAACAAAATATGGATTCAAAATGGCCGACTTCAAAATGGCCGCCATGGTCACCACCCGTCTTGAAAAGTCCCCCCCCCCACCCCACATATACTAATGTGCCACAAACAGGAAGTTAATATCACCAACCATTCCCATTTTATTAAGGTGTATCCATATAAATGGCCCACCCTGTACTCTTAAGGTGTTAATGATAAATAAACAAGCAGTGTGTTCACATGTTGTCGCCCCAGTGGCGTCACTTTCCCTCCTCCAGTGTCAATAGGTCACCCACAGGTCACAGGGCACAGTTTTACCACAATTTCGAAAATTTGTAGCAAAATCGCACCATTTTTGCTGTGATTTTTCCCAAAAATTGTTCTGGTAATGTGACCTGTTGGTGACCTGTGGATACTGGAAGAGGGAAAATTACCCCACTGGGCTGCTACTTTACACATCACCCAGCCAAAATATACTGCTGATCAGAGGGGAGAGAGGCAGCACACAGGAACATCACTCACCTCACATGAAGCCGCTCTGTGTTCCCTGGAGGACTGTCAGCTCTCAGCCTGTCCTCTTGCGATGCTGGGGGAGATGCCAACAATGAGGTCCTCTTAATCCCTGTCTCCGCTAATGATTTGCAGAGCAGGAGCAGCGCAGGGATATTTATATAGAGAAAGACATCACCTGAAAGTAGCGCTTGTCTGACTGGGCATCAGGGACAAGTGTCCTGAATCCTCAGCAGCTGCAGTGGGCCCTATACCCAGGCCGGGCCTTTGGACCACGGCCGAATGGACCAGCCGGTCAGTCCGCCCCTGGTCACTGTGTGGCACTGTTATTAATTGGCATTAGGGTACGTTCACACATGCATATTTTATGCTGCAGATATTATTTGGCATTAGGGTACGTTCACACCTGGATATTTTATGCTGCATATTTTGTTACCAGTTGAAGTCAATGGGCAGTCAAATCTGCTGAAGCAAATCTGCAGCAGATCTGCAGCATAAAATATGCACGTGAAGTACCATATGGCTCGTTCACACAAGCAGATTCTGCTACATATTTTAGTGCGGATTTTTGCCTATTTTCTACAGCTTATTTTCTGCTGCTTATTTTAATGATAAAATAAGTAGCAGAAAATAAAAAGCAGCAGATCAGCTGAGAAAAATCTGCACAAAAATCCGCTCATGTGGAGTCAATGGAGTCTGCAACGGATTTTCCGCACCAGAGATTCCACTGCCAAAAACTGCTGCGGACAGCCCATGGAAAGCCCGTCCCATTGAAAGCCCGCACCCTAAGATTGTATTTTTCATCAGCCTTTGCACTGGTGTCTTGAAACCATCTAGCCACTGTATAAAGCAATTATTAGGAAATATATTGTACTGTAATTTGCCCCATTGCAGGACATTGGTAATAGAGAACTATATGGTAAGAATAAAAAATGATTATCTATTTGAAAAAATTGCTTTCCCTGTTATTGGAAGAAATTATAGTGATATTTGAATGGGCCTGGATGTTTTCTGGAGTGAAAAACATATTACAGGTTTATTCTGATCACAAAATATGGAATTCTCTCTCACGTTAGGAAAACTGACTTCTACCTCATATGGGGGTTTGCCTTCCTCTGGATCAACACTAAATGATAAGAGGAGGAACTTGATGCATTTTTATCCTTATAAACTATGTTACTGTGAAATAGATGCAAAATGGAATATTGCAAGTATACCACAGAAATATCAATATCAATATGGGTTTTTTACTGGTCCCATAAGCCACACTGAGTGTAAACTATCCAGCAATTGAATTCAAAAAATTTTTTAAAAATGGGGATAGTGCTTAAAACTTAGTTTTTAACCCCTTAAGGACTCAGCCCATTTTGGCCTTAAGGACTCAGACAATTTAATTTTTACGTTTTCATTTTTTTTTCCTCCTCGCCTTCTAAAAATCATAACTCTTTTATATTTTCATCCACAGACTAGTATGAGGGCTTGTTTTTTGCGCTACCATTTGTCCTTTGTAATGACATAACTCATTATATCATAAAATGTATGGCGCAACCAAAAAACACTATTTTTGTGGGGAAATTAAAATGAAAAACGCAATTTTGCTAATTTTGGAAGGTTTCGTTTTCACGCCGTACAATTTATGGTAAAAATGATTGTGTGTTCTTTATTCTGAGGGTCAATACGATTAAAATGATACCCATTATTACATACTTTTCTATTATTGTTGCGCTTAAAAAAAATCACAAACTTTTTAACCAAATTAGTACGTTTATAATCCCTTTATTTTGATGGCCTCTAACTTTTTTATTTTTCCGTATAAGCGGCGGTATGGGGGCTCATTTTTTGCGCCTTGATCTGTACTTTTTTTGATACCACATTTGCATGTAAAAAACTTTAAATACATTTTTTATAAATTTTTTTTTATAAAATGTATTAAAAAAGTAGGAATTTTGGACTTTTTTTTCTTTTTTCGTTCACGCCGTTCACCGTACGGGATCATTAACATTTTATTTTAATAGTTCGGACATTTATGCACGTGGCGATACCAAATATGTCTATAAAAAAATTTATGCTTTTTGGCGGTAAAATAGGACAAAACGGACGTTTTACTTTTTTATTGGGGGAGGGATTTTTCACTTTTTTTTTACTTTTCGTTTACTTTTTTTTACACTTGAATAGTCCCCATAGGGGACTATTCATAGCAATACCATGATTGCTAATACTGATCTGTTCTATGTATAGGACATAGAACAGATCAGTGTTATCGGCTATCTTCTACTCTGGTCTGCTCGATCACAGACCAGAGCAGAAGACGCCGGGAGCCGGACGGAGGAAGGTGAGGGGACCTCCGTGTGGCGTTCTGAATGATCGGATCCCCGCAGCAGTGATGCGGGCGATCCGATCATTCATTCAAATCGCGCACTGCCGCAGATGCTGGGATCTGTATTGATCCAAGCACCTGAGGGGTTAATGGCGGACGCCCGCGAGATCGTCCCTGGCGTCGGCCATTGCCGGCGGGTACCTGGCTGCGATTAGCAGCCGGGATCAGCCGCGCATGACACGGGAATCGCTCCGATGCCCGCGGTTATGCACAGGACATAAATGTACGTCCTGGTGCGTTAAGTACCACCGCACCAGGACGTACATTTACGTCCTGCGTCCTTAAGGGGTTAATCATACAGCTAAAATTCGCCAAATGACGTGAGTCCCTTAAAAATATAAATTTTAAAGCAAGCAGTAGTATAATTATCCATTATACGGCAGCCACTCTGCTCACCAAAATAGGTACCTGAGTAGCGTATAGTGCAACTCAGGATTTACAATGAGATCAAAATTAAATTTAATTTGTTTCTATATCAACATCTGAACCACTGATTGGCTACTAGTTTTGTGTCACCTGTGGGCGCTTCTTCCGCAAGAAGCGTCCGCAGGTGATGAGAAACTAGTAGCCAATCAGTGGTGTGCCCCGCGTCTGAGAGCTTGCCGGCTCTCACTCCCCGCAAATGAATTGCAATCTCCTTTCTTCACTGCCATTCATGTTGGAATAATATATTCGAGGGAGTGCGACTTCATTCTTTACTTCACATGCTAAACTTTTAATATATTGTTCTTTATGTAATTATAAAACACTTTGCTATTTACTTGCTGTTGATATTTTCAACCTTTATATGTTTTTAATGTGATTGAAGTGCGTGCAGGGCATGGCGAGTCACAGCTCTTGCAGGCTTCAGTGACATCGCACCTGCTGGGTAACGCCCACTTTCTCCTGCCGGGAGCGCACACAATGTGAGCAAGGGGAAAGGTATGATATACAGCTTTTTAAAGCTCAGGGGGAAAAAATTAAGGGTAGGAGGGGTGTTAGTAGTAGTTAGTAAATATAATCTGAGTTAGTTTAGAAAATATGGTTTGATGACGGGTACTCTATAAAGAATGAAGGCGATGGCAAGAAAAGGCAGTAAAATAAAAGAAACTAATAAAATAGTTTGCCTATATGATTAAAGTAAAGTTAACATAAACATTATTTTCTCATTCATTCAGTAGTCTATATAAAATACATATAAAATCGAGTAATAGTGCGGTAATAGTGAGGTTAATTTTTCATGATGGTTTCTTTGTTTTCTTTTTATTTGCCTTAAACTAACCTGCTAACTTTGGCAGGGAGTAAACACGAGAATCATTAGTCGGTCAAGACCTGCTAACAGTACTTTTCAACTACGCCCAGAAACACATGACCCTATACATCCCTGGGCCTAGAGACTTAGGGTGACTGGTTCCTTGCTACTCTGCAGCTTCCTATAATGAGCTTCTTGATCTACTGAATAACACTGCACTCTCCCATCCCTGGGAAAGACCTGGCAGTGACTGCTGTTTAGAGAAATGTCATTGTTTCCATATCCAAATTATTTTCAGCTGTTTTTACAATCCCTACAGACACTGAGGTGATGTTTCTGGCATCTTTTGTTACAATAAAAATAGTGATTTTACTTCACTTAAACACATGAAGTCATAGGTGGTAATATATGTTTCAATGATAAAAAAAAAAAAAGTAATGCATGCTATCATTTATTAACAAACCTAATTGGGTTTCATTCCAGTTAGAGATGAGCGAATTTTTGAAAAATTAAATTCGGCCAATTCGCCTAATTCTCCCCAAAAATTTGGTTCAGTCCGAATTTATTTGTAGCGAATCTCTATTAAAAATGGCTATTTCTGGCCTACAAAGAGCCTCAATAGAGGTGGTAGAACACTTTACCTTGCTGTAACACGCATAGTGTGTGTGCTGGGTTAGTGAAATAATACAGTCATTCAGTATGGCATGCAGATTAGAGGCATCGCTATTAGAATCACTGTCGCAGACTGGAACAATGACAGAGCCTGGAGGTGGCATCAGTAAAGGGAGACCATATAGTGGCTGAATGACACAGCCTGGAGGTGGCGCCAGTATGAGTAGACCATATAGTGCTGGAATAACACAGCGTGGAGGTGGCGGCAGCATGAGGAGACCATATAGTGGCAGAATGACCTAGCCTGGAGGTGGCATCAGCCTGACGAGAACATAGGGCCTCACAATTGAAAAGGTTAAAGATATGTTTTAACATTTAAATTGAAGATTTCAAATAGATGAACCTAAAAAGTTTTATTTAATATGCCAGCAGCATGAGGAGACCACATGGCAGTAGAGTGACACAGCCCTGAGGTGGTGGAAGCATGAGGAGACAAAATAGTGGCTGAATGATACAGCCTGGAGTTGGCAGCAGCAAGAGGAGACCATATAGTGGCTGAATGACACAGCCTGGAGGTGGTGGAAGAATGAGTAGACCATATAGTGGCTGAATGTCACAGCCTGGAGTTGGCGGCAGCAAGAGGAGACCATATAGTGGCTGAATGACACAGCCTGGAGGTGGTGGCAGCAAGAGGAGACCATATAGTGGCTGAATTACACAGCCTGGAGGTTGATGTGACTGGCCGCAAGATGGCTGCTGATTATATAGGGCTGTGACATGGCAGGGGTGTCTGGCTGCTGATAGACTGCATGCTGCATGTGATTTGGGGTCATGCCACCAACCCGCCTTCCCGTCTTGCCTTACCGCCTTCCCAGAGTTCCTTTCCCCATGTCCTCACATGTGGATCGGCCGTTTTAGATTACCTGAAGCTTGGACCGCACTAAATGGAGTTTAATGAAGTGATTTGTGTGATCGAATTGCGTCGATATTCACATTTATTGCGAATCAAATTTTTCCTGATATTCGTAACGAATTCGTATTCCTCAGATTCGATTCACTCCTTCCTAATTCCAGTATACTGAATATTCTGAAAAAACAAATAGCATTATTCTGGGTCACCAGAAATTGATTTTACAAGCATGCTCACATTGTCGAAAGACTGATATTGGTGATTTTATGGTTATAGCTTGGCTATACAGTACAAATCTTTCAAACTTGCATATTATTATTTGACAATATGGATTATTTGACATGGGGAAGTATTCAAATTTGACTTTTAAGAAAAGAATGCAGAAAATAAACAGTTAAATGAAAATCCAATGTTAAAAACTTTTTCTATTCAAAAGAATTTCCCATCTGGTCTCTGGTTGGTCAGAATTGTTGCAGGTTGTTTCAGTTGGTGTATTCTCTTATATGTTATACAGGAGTGCATGAAGTATTGACACTCCCTGTTATTGTTATGTAAATTTTGTATGTTTTAAAAAACCTAATGAAAATCACTTAACCCCTTGGGGACGGAGCCCATTATGACCCTAAGGACGGGAGCATTTTTTGCAAATCTGACCACTGTCACATTAAGCATTAATAACTCTGGAATGCTTTTACTTATAAATTTGATTCCGAGATAGTTTTTTCGTGACATATTCTACTTTATGTTAGTGGTAAATTTTCGGCGATACTTGCATCCTTTCTAGGTGAAAAATGCTAAAATTTCATGAAAAATTTGAAAATTTAGCATTTTTCTAACTTTGAAGCTTTCTACTTATAAGGAATATGGATATTCCAAATAAATTATGTATTGATTCACATATACAATATATCTACTTTATGTTTGCATCATAAAATTGACGTGTTTTTACTTTTAGAAGACACCAGAGGGCTTCAAAGTTCAGCAGCAATTTTCCAATTTTTGGCAAAATTTTCAAAATCGGAATTTTTCAGGGACCAGTTCAGGTTTGAAGTGGATTTGAAGGGTCTTCTGGTTAGAAATACCCGATAAATGACCCCATTATAAAAACTGCACCCCTCAAAGTATTCAAAATGACAATCAGTAAGTGTGTTAACCCTTTAGGTGTTTCACAGGAATAGCAGCAAAGTGAAGGAGAAAATTCTAAATCTTCATTTTTTACACTGGCATGTACTTGTAGACCCAGTTTTTGAATTTTTACAAGGGGTAAAAGGAAAAAATCCTCTCAAAATTTGTAACCCAATTTCTCTCGAGTAAGAAAATACCTCATATGTGTATGTCAAGTGTTCGGCGGGTGCACTAGAGGGCTCAGAAGCGAAGGAGCAACAATGGGATTTAGGAGAGTGAGTTTTTCTGAAATGGTTTTTGGGGGGCATGTCCCATTTAGGAAGCCCCTATGGTGCCAGGACAGCAAAAAAAAACACATCGCACACTATTATGGAAACGACACCCCTCAAGGAACGTAACAAGGGGTACGGTGAGCCTTAACACCCCACAGGTGTTTGACAACTTTTTGTTAAAGTCGGATGTGTCAATGAAAAAAAAATATTTTTCCACTAAAATGCTGGTTTTTCTCCAAATTTTACTTTTTTACAAAGGGTAATAGGAGAAAATGCCCCCCAAAATTTGTAACTCCATTTCAAATGGAAATACCCCATATGTGGACGTCAAGTGCACTGCGAGCGAACTACAATGCTCAGAAGAGAAGGAGCACCATTGAGCTTTTGGAGAGATAATTTGTTTGGAATGGAAGTCGGGGGCCATGTGCATTTACAAAGCCCCCTGTGGTGCCAGAACAGTGGACCCCCCCACATGTGACCCCATTTTGGAAACTACACCCCTCACGGAATGTAATAAGGGGTACAGTGAGCATTTACACCCCACTGGCGTTTGACAGATCTTTGGAACAGTGGGCTGTGCAAACAAAAAAATTAAATTTTTCATTTTCACAGACCACTGTTCCAAAAATCTGTCAGACCCCTGTGGGGCGTAAATGCTCACTGTACCCCTTATTACATTCCGTGAGGGGTGTAGTTTCCAAAATGGGGTCACATGTGGGTATTTATTATTTTGCATTTATGTCAGAACCGCTGTAAAATCAGCCACCCCTGTGCAAATCACCAATTTCGGCCTCAAATGTACATAGTGCGCTCTCACTCCTGAGCCTTGTTGTGCGCCCGCAGAGCATTTTACGCCCACATATGGGGTATTTCCGTACTCAGCAGAAATTGCGTTACAAATTTTGGGGGTCTTTTTTTCCTTTTACCTCTTGTGAAAATAAAAAGTAAAGGGCAACACCAGCATGTTAGTGTAAAAAATTTTTTTTTTTACACTAACAGGCTGGTGTAGACCCCAACTTTTCCTTTTCATAAGGGGTAAAAGGAGAAAAAGCCCCCCAAAATTTGTAGTGCAATTTCTCCCGAGTACGGAAATACCCCATATGTGGCCCTAATCTGTTTCCTTGAAATACGACAGGGCTCCAAAGTGAGAGAGCGCCATGCGCATTTGAGGACTAAATTAGGGATTGAACAGGGGTGGACATAGGGCTATTCTACGCCAGTGATTCCCAAACAGGGTGCCTCCAGCCGTTGCTAAACTCCCAGCATGCCTGGACAATCAGTGGCTGTCCGGAAATGCTGGGAGTTGTTGTTTTGCAACAGCTGGAGGCTCCGTTTTGGAAACACTGCTGTACAATACGTTTTTTATTTTTATTGGGGGGGACAGTGTAAGGGGGTGTATATGTAGTGTTTTACTCTTTATTAGGTGGTGGTGTAGTGTAGTGTAGTGTTTTTAGGGTACATTCACACTGGCGGGTTACGGTGAGTTTCCCACTAGGAATTTGCGCTGCGGCGAAAAATTTGCCGCAGCTCATACTTGAAGCAGGAAACTTGCTGTAAACCCGCCCGTGTGAATGTACCCTGTACGTTCACATGGGGGGGGGGCAAACCTCCAGCTGTTTCAAAACTACAACTCCCAGCATGCACGGTCTTTCAGTACATGCTGGGAGTTGTAGTTTTGCAACAGCTGGAGGCACACTGGTTGGAAAACCTTATGTTAGGTTCTGTTACCTAACTCAGTATTTTCCAACCAGTGAGCCTCCAGCTGTTGCAAAACTAAAACTCCCAGCATGCACGGTCTGTCAGTACATGCTGGGAGTTGTAGTTTTGAAACAGCTGGAGGCACACTGGTTGGAAAATACTGAGTTGGGTTCTGTTACCTAACTCAGTATTTTCCAACCAGTGTGCCTCCAGCTGTTGCAAAACTACAATTCCCAGCATGTCTGATCACAGAAGGGCATGCTGGGAGATGTAGTTATGCAACAGCTGGAGGTACGCAACTACAACTCCCAGCATGCCGAGACAGCTGTTTGCTGTGTGGGCATGCTGGAATTTGTAGTTTTGCAACATCTGGAGTGCTACAATTTAGAGACCACTGAACAGTGATCTCCAAACTGTGGACCTCCAGATGTTGCAAAACTACAACTCCCAGCATGCCCAGACAGCAAACAGCTGTGTGGGCATGCTGGGAGTTGTAGTTTTGCAAGATCTAGAGGGCAGTATAGAGATCACTGTGCAGTGGTCTCTAAACTGCAGACCTCCAGCTGTTGCAAAACTACAAATTCCAGCATGCCCACACAGCAAACAGCTGTCTGGGCATGCTGGGAGTTGTAGTTTTGCAACATCTGGAGGGCTACAGTCTAGAGACCACTATAGTGGTCTCAGACTGTAGCCCTCTAGATGTTGCTATGCAACTACTCACCAGCTTCCGCCGCATCTGGGAGCCGTCCTCTTCTGACGCACGCCGCCGCAGATCTCCGTCGCCGCCGCCGATCCCCGTCACTCCGCTGCCTCCGGAGGGGTAAGTGGACTCCGGTGCCGCTCCTCTTCGTTTTCCCCGTTCTGCCCCGCCTATTGTGGGAGGGCAGGACGGGGAAAACGAAATTAAACCCCTCCGCCCCAGATCTGCTATTGGTGGTCGCGTCTAGACCACCAATAGCAGAGATAGGAGGGGTGGCACCCATGCCACCTCACTCCTATCGCTTTAGGGGGATCGCGGGTGTCTTAGACACCCGCGATCCCCCTTCTATTCCGGGTCACCGGGTCACCATAGACCCGTAATGACCCGGAATCGGCGCAAATCGCAAGTGTGAATTCACTTGCGATTTGCGCCGATCGCCGACATGGGGGGGTCTAATGACCCCCCTGGGCATTTGCACGGGGTGCCTGCTGATAGATGTCAGCAGTCACCCCGGCCCGGTCCCCGCCCGGCGCGCGGCGGGGGCCGAAATTCCCACGGGCGTATGGATACGCCCTTCGTCCTTAAGTACCAGGACGCAAGGGCGTATGCATACACCCTTCGTCCCCAACAGGTTAAACGAGAACTAGACCAGGTTCACACTTACGAAGCTCTGTGCAGAAAACTTCAGTCTGGAGATTCCTAGTGTGGCCAGCACTGACTGAATCAGACAGCACTAGGACTGCGCAGACTGCGCAGAATTATGACTATGACAAACCCACTTTGTGTTTGAGTTTGTTGTTTTTCCCTGCTTTTGGACATATTTTGAAACCTTGGACTTTTCTCAAAAATGCAGCATGCAGAGTCTCTGGTGTTTTTTGGCACAAAAAAAACACAATTGCTAACATTAATGGAGGTAAGTAGTGATGCATTGCATCACTACTTACCTCCACCGGCCATATGATATACAGCGATGCAGAGTGCACCACTGCATACTATACCTTAGCCCGGACTCCATCACTATACTGTCGGAAGTCCCTGCTCTTAGGGGGGAGCTGAGCTGTGCCTGTAGCTCTACAGCCAATGCATTGAATACCTCCTGACCAGCAAGAACATACAGTAAATCAGTTATTTGTATAGATTGCTAGTTTAAAAACGCCTGATAAAATGCCAGAAAAACTTACCTTTTTTTCTCCTCACATTTTCTCCTCACATATGTGAGAGTTCATTTTCATGCTACTTTTGTTTTTTCCATGCTCCTTTTGTTTTTTCTGTGCCACTTTTGTTTTTCCCAAACACTTTTGAGGTTTTACACAACAAAAATGTTCGAGTTAGGCACCAAATTCCTGACAGAATAAACAAATCTTAAGTAATATACCATGATTACCGTATTAATGTCCAGACAATCGACAATTCAGTCAGGAAAAGATGTAACATGTGTGAAGGTGAAGCCAAGATGGGACAACCCCCTAAGGACACAGCCCATTTTCACCAGTTTTCATCTTTTATTTTTCTTTCTACAGACCTGTATGAGGGCTTTTTGTGCAATCAATTGTAGTTTGCAATGACATCTTTCATGTTACCATAAAATGTATGGCACACCCCAAAAAAATGATTGTGATTGTGCCAGAAGGCAGACCATACAAATGTATCCAGGAAGAGTGGCACAGAGCAGGTAAGGCACCATCTTGACTCATCATACTACTGCAATCATGCTGTAGGTAGTCTGATGAGTGTCATAAAGCCCCCCTAATTCTTTAATTGCCGTGATTAGTATTGATCTCGGCATTTAAAGTGTTAATGGCGGACATCAGCATAATTGCTGATGTCTGCCATTAGCAGAAGATCCATGGGTGCTGATAGCAGCCAAGACCCGCAGTCTATGAAGCGAGCACAGCTCTGGTGCTCCCTTCATAGACAGTAAGCCTTCTGCAACATAAACAGTTGAAACCAGAAGTTTACATACACGTATATAAAAAGACACATGCATGCATGTTTTGCTCACTATCTGACATGAAATCAAAATAAACCTTGAGAGAGAGAGAGAGAGAGAGAGAGAGAGAGAGAGAGAGAGAGAGAGAGAGAGAGAGAGAGAGAGAGAGAGAGAGAGAGAGAGAGAGAGAGAGAGAGAGAGAGAGAGAATTTTTAAGGCCATGTTTCACAGTTGGGATGGTGTTCTTAGGCTTCCAAGCTTCTCTCTTTTTCCTACAAACATAACAATGGTCATTATGGCCAAACAGTTGCAAAATGTAGGTCATTGTTCCTGTGTGCATTTGCAAACATTAATCTGGCTTTTAAATATTTCTTTTGGAGTAATGGCTTCTTCCTGGAAGAGTGGCCTTTCAGCCCATGTTGATACAGTACTTGTTTCACTGTGGGTAATGACACAATCTTACCAGCTTCTGCCAGCATCTTCACAAGGTCTTTTGCTTTTGGGTTGATAATGATATCTCTGAGACACAGAACCCGTCTCCTTCCTCACTGTGTGCCAATTACTAGAGCACAGTGAATTACAAGTATGCTGTGTGTCCTTTAGAGATTAAAGGGGTACTCCGGCCCTAAGACATCTTATCCCCTATCCAAAGGTTAGGGATAAAATGTCTGACCACGGGGGTCCCACTGCTGGGGACCCCCGCAATCTTGCATTCGGCACCCACCTCTTTGTGCTGAACACCACACTGCCAGCTCACAAACTGCCGGGTGCCGACCATGGGGCCGGAGTATCGTGACGTCACGACTCCACCCCGTGGTATGTTACGCCCCTCCCAGCTATGCAAGTCTATGGGAGGGGCTGTCACGATCACACCCTATCGGTCCAGCCAAGACGCTAGAGAGAGTGTGATGGTGCAAGGGTTAAAGCCGCCAGACCTCTGGGTATCCAGTACTAGTCCCAGCAAGTCACCAAATTAACCCTTAGATAAACGTGTTTCCACCAGAGCTGCCTTCAGGAAGGTGAGCTCATATATTTAGAGATCAAAGATCAGAACTGATTAATTACTGTATTTTTCGCCATATAAGACGCTCCGGCATATAAGACGCACCCAATTTTAAAGGAGGAAAATCTAGAAAAAAAAGATTCTGAACCAAATACTGTAGTAAAATATTTTATATCAGTATAGTTCCCCCACAATATTTTGCAGTATAGTTCCCCCACAATAGTTGGCAGTATAGTTCCCCCACAATGGTAGGCAGCTCCTCTCCCCCTCCCCCCACAATAGTTGGCAGTATAGTTCCCCCACAACAGTAGGCAGCTCCTTCCCCCTCCCCCCCACAATGATTGGCAGTATAGTTCCCCCACAATAGTTGGCAGTATAGTTCCCCCACAATGGTAGGCAGCTCCTCCCCCCTCCCCCCCACAATAGTTGGCAGTATAGTTCCCCCACAATAGTTGGCTGTATAGTTCCCCCACAATGGTTGGCAGTATAGTTTCCCCACAATAGTTGGCAGTATAGTTCCCCCACAATGGTAGGCACTGGCAGCTCCCCCCCACAATAGTTGGCAGTATAGTTCCCCCACAATGGTAGGCAGCTCCCCCCCCTCCAAAATGGTAGGTGTCACGATTCGGCTGGCTGGAGGTGGATCCTCTGTGCCAGAGAGGGATTGGCGTGGACCGTGCTGGTGGACCGGTTCTAAGTTGCTACTGGTATTCACCAGAGCCCGCCGCAAAGCGGGATGGTCTTGCAGCGGCGGTAGCAACCAGGTCGTATCCACCAGCAACGGCTCAACCTCTCTGACTGCTGAAGATAGGCGCGGTACAAGGGTGTAGACAAGAGCAAGGTCGGACGTAGCAGAAGGTCGGGGCAGGCAGCAAGGATCGTAGTCAGGGGCAACGGCAGGAGGTCTGGAACACAGGCTAGGAACACACAAGGAAACGCTTTCACTGGCACAATGGCAACAAGATCCGGCGAGGGAGTGCAGGGGAAGTGAGGTATAAATAGGGAGTGCACAGGTGAACACACTAATTAAGCCAACTGCGCCAATCAGTGGCGCAGTGGCCCTTTAAATTGCAGAGACCCGGCGCGCGCGCGCCCTAAGGAGCGGGGCCGCGCGCGCCGGGACAAGACCGACGGAGAGCGAGTCAGGTACGGGAGCCAGGATGCGCATCGCGAGCGGGCGCCGCCCGCATCGCGAATCGCATCCCGGCTGGGAGAGGTATCGCAGCGCACCCGGTCAGCAGGTCTGACCGGGGCGCTGCAATTGCGAGGATGTTGCGAGCGCTCCGGGGAGGAGCGGGGACCCGGAGCGCTCGGCGTAACAGTACCCCCCCCTTGGGTCTCCCCCTCTTCTTGGAGCCTGAGAACCTGAGGATAAGACTTTTGTCTAGGATGTTGTCCTCAGGTTCCCAGGATCTCTCTTCTGGACCACAGCCTTCCCAATCCACCAAGAAAAATTTTTTTCCTCTGACCGTCTTGGAGGCCAGAATCTCCTTCACGGAGAAGACGTCAGAAGAACCGGAAACAGGAGTGGGAGAAACAAGTTTGGGAGAGAAGCGGTTAATGATGAGTGGTTTAAGGAGAGAGACATGGAAGGCATTGGGAATACGAAGAGAAGGAGGAAGAAGGAGTTTGTAAGAGACAGGATTAATCTGGCACAAGACTTTGAAAGGACCAAGATAGCGTGGTCCCAGTTTGTAACTGGGGACACGAAAGCGGACATATTTAGCGGAGAGCCATACCTTGTCTCCGGGAGCAAAAATGGGGGGGGTTCTTCTTTTCTTATCGGCAAACCTTTTCATGCGGGATGAAGCCTGTAAAAGAGAATTTTGGCTCTCTTTCCATATGGTGGAAAGATCACGAGTCACTTCATCCACAGCGGGCAAACCAGAGGGCAAGGGAGTAGGGAGGGGGGGAAGAGGGTGACGGCCGTACACCACGAAAAATGGGGACTTAGCAGAAGATTCTGAGACTCTGAAGTTGTATGAGAATTCGGCCCATGGTAGAAGATCTGCCCAGTCATCCTGGCGGGAGGAAACAAAATGCCGTAAATAGTCACCCAGGACCTGGTTAATTCTTTCTACTTGCCCATTGGATTGGGGATGATAAGAAGAAGAGAAGTTTAATTTAATCTTGAGCTGTTTACAGAGGGCCCTCCAGAATTTAGACACGAATTGGACGCCTCTATCCGAGACGATCTGCGTGGGCAAACCGTGAAGACGAAAAATGTGTACAAAAAATTGTTTTGCCAACTGAGGCGCTGAAGGAAGACCAGGAAGAGGAATAAAATGTGCCATCTTGGAAAATCGATCAATGACCACCCAAACAACAGTGTTGCCACGGGATGGGGGTAAGTCTGTAATAAAGTCCATACCAATCAGTGACCAAGGCTGTTCGGGGACAGGCAGAGGATGAAGGAGAACAGCAGGCTTCTGGCGAGGAGTCTTATCCCGGGCACAGACGGTACAGGCCCGCACAAAATCAACAACATCCGTCTCCAGAGTCGGCCACCAATAGAAACGAGAGATGAGTTGCAAGGATTTTTTGATGCCCGCATGGCCTGCGAGGTGGGAGGAGTGTCCCCATTTGAGAATCCCCATTTGAGACGTTGGCGTGGAGAAACGAAGGTCTTCCCTGGAGGAGTTTGCCTGATGGAGGCTGGAGAAGTGGAGATCAGACAGTCAGGAGGAATGATGTGTTGCGGAGAGACCTCTACTTCCGAGGCATCCGAGGAACGAGAGAGGGCATCGGCCCTAATGTTCTTGTCGGCAGGGCGAAAATGAATTTCAAAGTTAAAACGGGCAAAGAACAACGACCACCTGGCCTGGCGAGGGTTCAGTCGTTTGGGCAGACTGGAGATAGGAGAGATTCTTGTGATCGGTGTATATGATAACTGGAAATTTTGATCCCTCCAGCAGATGCCTCCATTCCTCAAGCGCCAATTTAATGGCCAGTAGTTCTCGATCCCCGATGGAGTAGTTTCTCTCCGCCGGAGAGAAGGTCCTAGAAAAAAACCCACAAGTAACAGCATGCCCGGAAGAATTTTTTTGTAGAAGGACAGCTCCAGCTCCCACTGAGGAGGCATCTACCTCCAATAGGAAGGGTTTAGATGGGTCAGGTCTGGAGAGCACGGGAGCAGAAGAAAAGGCAGACTTGAGACGTTTAAATGCGTCTTCCGCTTGGGGAGACCAGGACTTGGGATTGGCATTTTTCTTGGTTAAAGCCACGATAGGAGCCACAATAGTGGAAAAGTGTGGAATAAATTGTCTGTAATAATTGGCGAACCCCAAAAAACGTTGGATAGCACGGAGTCCGGAGGGGCGTGGCCAATCTAAGACGGCAGAGAGTTTATCTGGGTCCATTTGTAATCCCTTGCCAGAGACCAAGTATCCTAGGAAAGGAAGAGATTGACATTCAAACAGACATTTCTCCATTTTGGCATAAAGTTGATTGTCTCAAAGTCTCTGAAGAACCATGCGGACATGCTGGCGGTGTTCTTCTAAGTTGGCAGAAAAAATCAGAATATCGTCCAGATAAACCACAACACAGGAATATAAGAGATCACGAAAAATTTCATTAACAAAGTCTTGGAAGACGGCAGGGGCGTTGCAAAGGCCAAAGGGCATGACCAGATACTCAAAGTGTCCATCTCTGGTGTTAAATGCAGTCTTCCATTCGTCCCCCTCCCTGATGCGGATGAGATTATAAGCACCTCTTAAGTCCAGTTTGGTAAAGATGTGGGCACCTTGAAGACGATCAAAGAGTTCTGAGATAAGGGGTAGGGGGTAGCGGTTCTTTACCGTGATTTTATTAAGTCCGCGGTAATCAATGCAAGGACGTAGGGAGCCATCTTTTTTGGACACAAAAAAAAATCCAGCTCCGGCAGGAGAGGAGGATTTGCGGATAAACCCCTTTTTTAAATTTTCCTGGATGTATTCAGACATAGCAAGAGTCTCTGGAGCAGACAGAGGATAAATTCTGCCCCGGGGTGGAGTAGTACCCGGGAGGAGGTCAATAGGACAGTCATAAGGCCTGTGAGGAGGTAAAGTCTCAGCTTGCTTTTTGCAAAACACGTCAGCATAGTCCATATAAGCCTTAGGAAGACCGGTTACAGGGGGAACCACAGGGTCACGGCAGGGAGTATTGGGAACCGGTTTAAGACAGTCCTTGAAACAAGAAGTACCCCAGCTCTTGATTTCTCCTGTGGACCAATCAAGGGTTGGGGAATGGCGTTGAAGCCACGGTAATCCAAGAAGAATTTCGGAAGTGCAGTTGGAGAGGACCAAAAACTCAATTTTTTCGTGATGAGGTCCGATGCACATTAGGAGAGGTTCCGTGCGGTAACGCACGGTACAGTCCAATCTTTCATTGTTAACACAATTGATGTAGAGGGGTCTGGCGAGACTGGTCACCGGGATGTTGAACCTGTTGATGAGAGAGGCCAAAACAAAATTTCCTGCAGATCCGGAATCCAAGAAGGCCATAGTAGAGAAGGAGAAGGTAGAGGAAGATATCCGCACAGGCACAGTAAGGCGTGGAGAAGCAGAGTTGACATCAAGAACTGTCTCACCTTTGTGCGGAGTCAGCGTACGTCTTTCCAGGCGGGGAGGACGGATAGGACAATCCTTCAGGAAGTGTTCGGTACCGGCACAGTACAGGCACAGATTCTCCATGCGGCGTCGTGTCCTCTCTTGAGGTGTCAAGCGAGACCGGTCAACTTGCATAGCCTCCACGGCGGGAGGCACAGGAACGGATTGCAGAGGACCAGAGGAGAGAGGAGCCGGGGAGAAAAAACGCCTCGTGCGAACAAAGTCCATATCCTGGCGGAGCTCCTGACGCCTTTCGGAAAAACGCATGTCAATGCGGGTGGCCAGATGAATAAGTTCATGCAGGTTAGCAGGAATTTCTCGTGCGGCCAGAACATCTTTAATGTTGCTGGATAGGCCTTTTTTAAAGGTCGCGCAGAGGGCCTCATTATTCCAGAATAATTCGGAGGCAAGAGTACGGAATTGGATGGCGTACTCGCCAACAGAAGAATTACCCTGGACCAGGTTCAGCAGGGCAGTCTCAGCAGAAGAGGCTCGGGCAGGTTCCTCAAAGACACTTCGAATCTCCGTGAAGAAGGAGTGTACAGAGGCAGTGACGGGGTCATTGCGGTCCCAGAGCGGTGTGGCCCATGACAGAGCTTTCCCAGACAGAAGGCTGACTACGAAAGCCACCTTAGACCTTTCAGTAGGAAGCTGGTCCGACATCATCTCCAAGTGCAGGGAACATTGCGAAAGAAAGCCACGGCAAAACTTAGAGTTCCCATCAAATTTATCCGGCAAGGATAATCGTAGGCCGGAAGCGGCCACTCGCTGCGGAGGAGGTGCAGGAGCTGGCGGAGGAGATGATTGCTGAAGCTGTGGTAGTAGCTGCTGTAGCATCACGGTCAGTTGAGACAGCTGGTGGCCTTGTTGCGCTATCTGTTGCGACTGCTGGGCGACCACCGTGGTGAGGTCGGCGACAACTGGCAGTGGGACTTCAGTGGGATCCATGGCCGGATCTACTGTCACGATTCGGCTGGCTGGAGGTGGATCCTCTGTGCCAGAGAGGGATTGGCGTGGACCGTGCTGGTGGACCGGTTCTAAGTTGCTACTGGTATTCACCAGAGCCCGCCGCAAAGCGGGATGGTCTTGCAGCGGCGGTAGCAACCAGGTCGTATCCACCAGCAACGGCTCAACCTCTCTGACTGCTGAAGATAAGCGCGGTACAAGGGAGTAGACAAGAGCAAGGTCGGACGTAGCAGAAGGTCGGGGCAGGCAGCAAGGATCGTAGTCAGGGGCAACGGCAGGAGGTCTGGAACACAGACTAGGAACACACAAGGAAACGCTTTCACTGGCACAATGGCAACAAGATCCGGCGAGGGAGTGCAGGGGAAGTAAGGTATAAATAGGGAGTGCACAGGGGAACACACTAATTAAGCCAACTGCGCCAATCAGTGGCGCAGTGGCCCTTTAAATTGCAGAGACCCGGCGCGCGCGCGCCCTAAGGAGCGGGGCCGCGCGCGCCGGGACAAGACCGACGGAGAGCGAGTCAGGTACGGGAGCCGGGATGCGCATCGCGAGCGGGCGCCTCCTGCATTGCGAATCGCATCCCGGCTGGGAGAGGTATCGCAGCGCACCCGGTCAGCAGGTCTGACCGGGGCGCTGCAATTGCGAGGATGTTGCGAGCGCTCCGGGGAGGAGCGGGGACCCGGAGCGCTCGGCGTAACATTAGGCAGCTCCCCACCCTCCACAATGGTTGGCAGTATAGTTCCCCCACAATGGTTGGCAGTATAGTTCCCCCACAATGGTTGGCAGTATAGTTCCCCCACAATGGTTGGCAGTATAGTTCCCCCACAATGTCTGGCAGTATAGTTCCCCCACAATGGCTGGCAGTATAGTTCCCCCACAATAGTATGCAGCTCCCCCCCACAGACATACAGCTTCCAGCCATATACAGTGTATGGCTGGAGGCTGTATCTCTGTGTGCTGCCCCCACAGTGATCCGGTCACTGCTCCTCTGGCCCAGTGTCACATCTACTGCTATGGCCTATGGACCATAGCAGTAGGTGCCGGGACCGGAGGAGCGGTGACCGGAACGCTGAAGATTACACACCACCGGTCACTCACCAGGCCCCGGTCGGCGTGCGTCTTCCTCCGGTCCTCCGGCGCCTCTATGGTTGTACGCACGGGACGCCACTGAGCACCTGTGCGTACAACCATAGAGAGGCAGAGGATCGCAGGAAGACCGCAGGAGGACCGGAGGAGGACGCGCATCGGCCGGGGAATGGTGAGTGACCCGCGGACAGCCTTATGTCCCGAAAAGATTTTTCGGGACATAGGGATGTCCGGCATAGGAAAACCTATGATTTTATCTGCCCGGGCCGGCTCCTGTGTGCGGCTGCAGGCGGGGGCCGGCCAGAGCAGGTAAAAACTAATACTGTATATTAAAAACCAGGGGGCCTCCAGCTGTTGTGAAACTACAACTACCAGCATGCCCAGACAGCCTTTGCCGGTCCGGGCATGCTGGTAGTTGTAGTTTCAGAACAGCTGGAGGCCCCCTGGTTTTTATTATACAGTTATTAGTAATTCACTTGCCTGGCACCCGGAACTGTATGTTCCAGGCATAGGGCAATAAACATAGCCGGTGTGAGGTGAAAAATTCACCGGCGGTCATGAGGCTGCTGCGTTCGGGGAGCGGGTAGTCAGCGCTGTACCGCACCGCCGCAGCCTCTGTACTTACAGCTGACTTCCCGCTCTCGCCCGCAGCAGCCTCGGGCGTATATTCGCCGTATAAGACGCACCAACTTTTCCCCCCACGTTTTGGGGAAGAAAAAGTGCGTCTTATACGGCGAAAAATACGGTAAACATTTAATCTGATAAAAGGTATCACAGTGCTATATATATAAAAATACAGGAACAAATGACATACAGGTACAAAAATATATAAAAGAGTTTAGCAAGGCAAGTTCAGAAAACAAAAGATGAAGTTCTTACAGCATGATGATATAGCAGTCCATGAGAGTGCTGTTCTTAGGATGGTCTTGTCAGCTTGTTGCACAGCCTTGAACACCCTGAGTTTAGCATTGTTAAATATTATATATCTGACTTTTTGGAGGGAGACTCCATTCCCCCCTCCCCTCTGATCCCACCAGGGGGGCACCTCTGTTCCTGGCCCTCTTATCTGGTTGATTATATGATGGGACCAGAGTGTCCCTTACATCCTGCTGCTTCCAAGAGCCTCTGACTTCAAAGGAGATACAAACAAACAGCCAGACCCCCAATAAAATGCAATACACAAAAGGATACACTGTCTGAATGACCTCTCTGTCTTGGGTAATACATCACACACAGCTATAATTTATAATACACATATAGGATTTTAATAATCAGGCCTTAGGTCTGACAGGGGGCGTGACGGCCACCACGCCCCCTACCATAGACTTGCATAGCGGGGGTGGGGCGTGATGTCACACGGGGGCGGAGTCGTGACGTCACAATACTCCGGCCCCGTGGTCGGCACCCGGCAGTTTGTGAGCTGGCAGCGCGGCACTCAGCTCAAAGAGGTGGGTGCCGAATGCAGGATTGTGGGGGTCCCCAGCGGCGGGAACCCCGCGGTCAGACATCTTATCCCCTCTCCTAGGAGATAAGATGTCTTAGGGCCGGAGTACCCCTTTAAATATGAGTGAAGGTGTAGTTGTAAGTGCAGGTGTAGTCAGGTAATACAAACTGGCCTACAATTTTAATTGAAACAACCATGATCACAGGTCACCCTTAAGTGCCATGATCAATAGCCTTAATAACTGTTTGTCCTGCATAATCGGCACCCCTGCAATATATATGCTTGGGACGATCGATTTACATGCCACTAAATGTCCTCCCACCTGCTCCACGTGGGTCCTGGGTCCAAACAATATTGTCTGCCAATGACACTAAGTGATGCTATACAATAAAAGCCTCTCTATGGCAACTTAAGTGTAAAATAATAAATGAATGTTTAAATATTTAGAAAATATGAATAAGCCCTCCCTTAGTGAAAAATAAAGTCATCCCATCCTACTTTTCCTATTTAAAAAAAAAAAACACATTTAGTATCGCTGCATGCGAAAATGTGCTAACAATGAAAAGATACCATATGGCACATGGCATTAACGTAAATTAAAGTCCAAAATAGCTGATTTTTGGTCACATCACACCAAAAAATGAAATAAAATGTGATCAAAGTCACATAAATGCAAATGTAATAAAAACTACAGATGGCAGTACAAAGATGTCAGCTATATCTCTTAAAAAAGTTAAAAAAAATGTTGACTGTGTTCTTAAGAGATTATTATACAGTATCTGCAGAAATTTTTTCTTTGGAGATGTTGTGAAACCAGTGGCTTATATATCAATAGCCAGGCATACATGTGTATTTTTGTGTCTATATTGTTGCACCCATTACCATCACCTTTCTTATATAATTTGTGACTTTTTAATTGAGATTTTATTTAGTTACATTACAATTTCTGTGATGTTGCCACATATTTTGTGTTTTTACTAGGTGAGTTGGAGTTTTCCCACAGCATAGATTTGTTTGGCTGATTGTTGAAAAATAGATGGATTTACAACTTTTGAAATCCTTACTATCTTACTATGTGAATTGTCATTGCATAAATTACAGTTCAATGTTGCACATTCCAGTAAGAAAGCTCAGTTACAGTAAGAAAGCTCAGTTACAACATGACAATAATAATTATAAGTGTCTTCTCCAGGGTACAAGTAAGCTAGCACATTTCTTATGCTCATTAGTTAGCACCCGCGTTTTTGCCTACGGTCGGGAAACCGCATACGGCCAAAAACGCAGCCGACGGAAGGCTGCGGTTCACTCCGGTCAGCTCATAGACATGCATTAAATACGGTTCCCGAATACGGCTGAGTGCAGGCGCCGTGATTAAGTCCCGCCCACCGCCCCCCCCCCCCCTCCCAGCCGTATACGGGAACCGTAAATACAAACCGTAGTGTGAACCCAGCCTTATTAACTAATTTTATATTAGACTAGTGCTAGAGACTCCTATTTTAGCAACAGTTGTCGGTAGTCCTTTCCAGTTGGGCCTTGAATTCTGAACCAGGTGAAGAAGAATGCCATATATACACACCGATGATGGTTGGTGAGTTTATGCTGTTTCTTAGTGACTCCTGAAAAGAGCATCATGTGCAGTCAGCCCTATTCAAAACCTAGGTCATCCCTTTAAAAATCCACCATTTAGTTCCAGACATGTTTCCACTGGGGGGTTCTCAGTCTTTTTCTGTGGAACCCAAGGAGCTATATAGGGGGGTAAATCATTGTTTATGATCTACTCTAGGTGCAGTTGTGGAACACAAATGTTGCTGTGATTTTGCGATTCATGGGACAAGATTATCAAATGTTGCATGGCCAAGCCATGCTGCCAGTTTAGATGCCTTTGCAGGGCTGGTGGTAGTTAGTCTGAGTTATTGTGTAAAACAGGCCATGTGCAGAAAATTTGTGACTTTTTCCAAAAAGTCGCACTTGATAAGTCACACAGAAGTCACATGGAAACACTCTGCGACAATTTATGTGACAAGTTAAGACTAAAAAAAACAGGGTTAACAGTTTTATGAATTCCCCCGCCCCCCCCCCCCCCCCCCCATAGTTTTTAAGGTTGTCTCAGTTTGGCTTACAGATGAAACTCAAAGGGGTTGTGCGCTGCCCTGGCTTTCGGAGCTCCGCTCACAGCGTCCGGAAGTTCATTACTCCGAACGCTGTGTGCGGGCTTCTGTGTTCACGGCCGCTGGGCGTGACGTCACGCCCGGCCCCTTGTGACGTCTCGCCCAACCCTGGTGACGTCATGCCCGCCCCCTCTACCAAAGTCTATGGGAAGGGGGCGTGACAGCGGTCGCGCCCCCTTCCCATAGACTTTCGTTGAGGGGGCAGGCGAGACGTCACGAGGGGGCGGGTGAGAAGTCACGAGGGGCCGAGCGTGACATCACGCCCGGCGGCCTCGAACACGGAAGCCCGCACACAGCGTTTGGAGTAAAGAACTTCCGAACGCTGTGAGTGGAGCTCCGAAAGTCAGGGCAGCACACAACCCCTTTAAAGGGGTTATCCAGGGTTTTTATTTTTGTTTTTTTTTCCCATTTTGCCTGGCCTGCAACAACAAAAATATTAATGTCAGAACCTGTAGGGTTAAAAGGTTCTGACAGAGTCTTTGTTTTTGTTGCCAGGTTACGCTTAGCTGTCTGGCTGGTCAGCTGACCTTTTGATGAGAGCACCTGCAGGGTTGCCTGTTTAACCTGGCAGTGTGCTCTCATTTAAAGCCTGTGAAAGAGTCCAACTTCAGTAGCTAGCGATTTATCCCTGTTTATTCTTGTTTACCAGGCCTGTTTATTCTTGTTTACCCTGCATCTTTGACCTTTGGCTTGTCTTCACGACTTCTCTCTGGTATTAGCCATTTTGTACTCTGACATCTCCTGGCTTTTTGACACGGATAGTGGACATTGACTTATTGTGTGAGTGTGTCAGTTTTGCTTTGTTAGTCTGTCTGTTTCCTACTGTTCCTTGACCTTAGTCTGCATTATTGTATTTTATTATTTTGACAATTACGGCCCTCACTTGTCTAGAGAGGGACTGTCACTGTGGTTACAGACCCATCACCAAGGGATGGTAAGTAAGTAGGCAGGGATAGGGGAGTGGGCGAGAATAGTGTGCACTCCTTCCCTGCCCATATGTGACAATTAAAATGTAACCTCCTGACACTCCCTCGGTGCTGATGATATCAGTCTCCCATCCTTCGGTCCAAGTATTCTTTTGTATTCCGGGGCCTCATTCATCGTACTGTGCTGAGCTTATTGCTGGCAACAGCAATGTCCTGCCTTGGCCAGTGATACGCTGAGCGACAGTGTGATGTAAGGGGCCCGGGCCTGGCCTTTTTTCTGACCAATTGGGGAATGATGAACACTCCAGGACATTGCAATGCTCCTGTATTGTTCAACGACTGCAGTCCTGTTACACCCTGCCTCTTAGCTTCAGGCTTGCTAAAATGGCAAGCCTAGGGCATTTATTTAGTTCCTGTCTGCCATGACAACTACTTAGCATGTCTTAATTGTGTTTGGTGGGGGGGGGGGTTAGGTGACACAGGGGGGTTCTTCCTCTATTTCTAAATACCGTATTTTTCGCCGTATAAGACGCACTTTTTCTTCCCCAAAACGTGGGGGGAAAAGTTGGTGCGTCTTATACGGCGAATATACGCCCGAGGCTGCTGCGGGCGAGAGCGGGAAGTCAGCTGCAAGTACAGAGGCTGCGGCGGTGCGGTACAGCACTGACTGCCCGCTCCCCACCCGCAGCAGCCTCATGACCGCCGGTGAATTTTTCACCCCACACCGGCTATGTTTATTGCCCTATGCCTGGAACATACAGTTCCGGGTGCCGGGCAAGTGAATTACTAATAACTGTATACTAAAAACCAGGGGGCCTCCAGCTGTTCTGAAACTACAACTACCAGCATGCCCGGACCGGCAAAGGCTGTCTGGGCATGCTGGTAGTTGTAGTTTCACAACAGTTGGAGGCCCCCTGATTTTTAATATACAGTATTAGTTTTTACCTGCTCTGGCCGGCCCCCGCCTGCAGCCGCACACAGGAGCCGACCCGGGCACATAAAATCATAGGTTTTCCTATGCCGGACATCCCTATGTCCCGAAAAATCTTTTCGGGACATAAGGCTGTCCGCGGGTCACTCACCATTCCCCGGCCGATGCGCGTCCTCCTCCGGTCCTCCTGCGGTCTTCCTGCGATCCTCTGCCTCTCTATGGTTGTACGCACGGGACCTCAGTGACGTCCCGTGCGTACAACCATAGAGGCGCCGGAGGACCGGAGGAAGATGCACGCCGACCGGGGCCTGGTGAGTGACCGGCGGTGTGTAATCTTCAGCGTTCCGGTCACCGCTCCTCCGGTCCCGGCACCTACTGCTATGGTCCATAGGCCATAGCAGTAGATGTGACACTGGGCCAGAGGAGCGGTGACCGGATCACTGTGGGGGCAGCACACAGAGATACAGCCTCCAGCCATACACTGTATATGGCTGGAAGCTGTATGTCTGTGGGGGGGAGCTGCCTACTATTGCGGGGGAACTATACTGCCAGCCATTGTGGGGGAACTATACTGCCAGCCATTGTGGGGGAACTATACTGCCAACCATTGTGGGGGAACTATACTGCCAACCATTGTGGGGGAACTATACTGCCAACCATTGTGGGGGAACTATACTGCCAACCATTGTGGGGGAACTATACTGCCAACCATTGTGGGGGAACTATACTGCCAACCATTGTGGGGGAACTATACTGCCAACCATTATGGAGGGTGGGGAGCTGCCTACCATTTTGAAGGGGGGGGAGCTGCCTACCATTGTGGGGGAACTATACTGCCAACTATTGTGGGGGGGAGCTGCCAGTGCCTACCATTGTGGGGGAACTATACTGCCAACTATTGTGGGGAAACTATACTGCCAACCATTGTGGGGGAACTATACAGCCAACTATTGTGGGGGAACTATACTGCCAACCATTGTGGGGGGGAGGGGGGAGGAGCTGCCTACCATTGTGGGGGAACTATACTGCCAACTATTGTGGGGGAACTATACTGCCAATCATTGTTGGGGGGAGGGGGAAGGAGCTGCCTACCGTTGTGGGGGAACTATACTGCCAACTATTGTGGGGGGAGGGGGGGAGGAGCTGCCTACCATTGTGGGGGAACTATACTGCCAACTATTGTGGCGGGAGGGGGGGAGGAGCTGCCTACCATTGTGGGGGAACTATACTGCCAACTATTGTGGGGGAACTATACTGCCAACTATTGTGGGGGAACTATACTGATATAAAATATTTTACTACAGTATTTGGTTCAGAATCTTTTTTTTCTAGATTTTCCTCCTTTAAAATTGGGTGCGTCTTATATGCCGGAGCGTCTTATATGGCGAAAAATACGGTATCTAGTTGCAATGACCTCTAGTGATGACGCTATCTAGAGAGTTAAACCACCTGGATTTGCAGTTTTCCCCTGAACCCACTTCATACTCAGTGCCTGTCATTTTGAGGTACAGTCAAGTGCTGAGGTTAAACAATATAAGTTGCACCAAAAAAAACTTTATTGCTGGCTGTAGATTAAAAACAATGCAAAAAAATGAAATTACAAACAACTGAAGAAATCAAGTGTTGACCAAGTTATGCCAATAAATTTGTGTTCTGCTCAGGGGATGACAGAGTGGAAGTTTAACTCAAATACCAATAGAGAATGCAGACTACCATGTGGTTTCCTTTATGACACATACCAGTTTAAATATGGTGTATATCATTTAATGGAAACTAGATTCATACATGGATTGAGTATTTCCAGACATACAAGAGGATTTGTGAAAGGGCAGCGAACAAAGGAGTTAAAAGGGGTACTCCGGTGGAAATCTTTTTTTTTTTTTTTTAAATCAACTGATGCCAGAAAGTTAAACAGATTTGTAAATTACTTCTTTAAAAAAAATCTTAATCCTTCCAGTACTTATTAGCGGCTGTATACTACACAGGAAATTATTTTCTTTTTGGATTTCTTTTCTGTTACTACCACAGTGCTCTCTGCTGACACCTCTGTCCATGTTAAGAACTGTCCAGGGCAGGAGAAAATCCCCATAGCAAACAAAGTCTGTTCTGAACAGTTCCTAAAATGGACAGAGGTGTCAGCAGAGAGCACTGTGGTCGTGACAGAAAATAAATCCAAAAAGAAAAGAATTTCCTCTTGTCACGATTCGGCACACAGGTTGTGGATCCACTGTGTCAGCGAGGGATTGGCGTGGACCGTGCTGGTGGACCGGTTCTAAGAGGCTACTGGTGTTCACCAGAGCCCGCCGCAAAGCGGGATGGTCTTGCTGCGGCAGTAGCAACCAGGTCGTATCCACTAGCAACGGCTCAACCTCGCTGACTGCTGAGAAGGCGTGGGACAGAAGGACTAGGCAGAGGCAAGGTCAGACGTAGCAGAAGGTCGGGGCAGGCGGCAAGGTTCGTAGTCAAGATGGATAGCAGGAGTTCAGGTAACACAGGCTTGGACAACACTAAACGCTTTCACTGGCACAAGGCAACAAGATCCGGCAAGGGAGTGCAGGGGCAGTGAGCAGATATAGTCTGGGAGCAGATGGAAGCCAATTAAGCTAATTGGGCCAGGCACCAATCATTGGTGCACTGGCCCTTTAAGTCTCAGAGAGCTGGCGCGCGCGCGCCCTAGAGAGCGGAGCCGCTCGCGCCAGCACATGACAGCAGGGGACCGGGACGGGTAAGTGACCTGGGATGCGATTCGCGAGCGGGCGCGTCCCGCTGTGCGAATCGCATCCCCGACGGCCATGTCAGTGCAGCGCTCCCGGTCAGCGGGACTGACCGGAGCGCTGCAGGGAGGGAGACCACGTGAGCGCTCCGGGGAGGAGCGGGGACCCGGAGCGCTAGGCGTGACAGTACCCCCCCCTTAGGTCTCCCCCTTTTTTTGTCCGACAACTGCTTTACCTGGGACGAGGACACCGGGAGTGAATGGAGGGTTTCCTCAAAGGAAGGCAGTACAGCAGGAGTGGGAATGGGGAGGGAGGGCAGAGGGTGAAGCTTGGCACGGGGCAGGGTGACACAAGGACGGGGGCCATGAGGAGCCACTGAGGCTTGCCTGACGGGACTGGGAGGGGGGGAGAGGCACTTCCTATGGCAGGCAGAGTCCCAGTTCTTGATCTCCCCGGTGGTCCAGTCAAGGGTGGGAGAATGAAGCCGGAGCCATGGCAGACCGAGGAGGACCTCAGAGGTACAGTTGGGAAGGACGAAGAACTCAATCACTTCGTGATGGGGTCCAATACACATCAGGAGGGGTTCTGTGCGGTAACGCACGGTGCAATCCAATCTGACTCCGTTGACCGCGGAAACGTAGAGCGGTTTGACGAGACGGGTCACCGGGATGTGGAATTTATTCACCAAAGAATCCAGAATAAAATTCCCAGAGGCACCAGAGTCCAAGCAGGCCACGGCTGAGAGGGAGGAGTTGGCTGAAGGAGAAATCCGCACGGGCACCGTGAGACGTGGAGAAGCAGACTTTGAACCAAGAGACGCCACACCCACGTGGGCTGGGTGCGTGCGTGTGTTTCCCAGACGTGGAGGACGAATAGGGCAATCCACCAAGAAATGCTCGGTACTGGCACAGTACAGACAAAGATTTTCTTCCCTACGGCGATTCCTCTCTTCCTGGGTCAGGCGAGACCGATCCACTTGCATGGCCTCCTCGGCGGGAGGCCCAGGCGTAGATTGCAACGGATACTGTGGGAGAGGTGCCCAGAGATCTAAGTCTTTTTCCTGGCGGAGCTCTTGATGTCTCTCAGAAAAACGCATGTCAATGCGGGTGGCCAAATGGATAAGTTCTTGCAGGTTGGCAGGAATCTCTCGTGCGGCCAGCACATCCTTGATGCGACTGGATAGGCCTTTTTTAAAGGTCGCGCAGAGAGCCTCGTTATTCCATGATAATTCGGAAGCAAGAGTACGAAATTGGATGGCGTACTCGCCCACTGAAGAATTACCCTGGACCAGGTTCAGCAGGGCAGTCTCTGCAGAAGAAGCTCGGGCTGGCTCCTCGAAGACACTACGGACCTCAGCGAAGAAGGACTGGACTGTGGCAGGATCATTGCGGTCCCAGAGCGGTGTGGCCCAAGACAAGGCCTTTCCTGAAAGAAGGCTCACTACGAACGCCACCTTAGACCGTTCTGTAGGAAACAAGTCCGACAACATCTCCATATGCAGGGAACACTGAGACAGAAATCCACGGCAGAGTCTAGAGTCCCCATCAAATTTGTCCGGCAGGGACAAGCGGAGGCTAGGAGCGGCCACTCGCTGCGGAGGAGGTGCAGTAGCTGGCGGAGGAGATGGTTGCTGCTGTAGCAGAGGCAGAAGTTGCTGTAACATGGCAGTCAACTGCGACAGCTGCTGTCCTTGTTGGGCAATCTGCTGCGATTGCTGAGCGACCACCGTGGGAAGGTCAGCGAGACTTGGCAGCGGCACCTCAGCGGGATCCATGGCCGGATCTACTGTCACGATTCGGCACACAGGTTGTGGATCCACTGTGTCAGCGAGGGATTGGCGTGGACCGTGCTGGTGGACCGGTTCTAAGAGGCTACTGGTGTTCACCAGAGCCCGCCGCAAAGCGGGATGGTCTTGCTGCGGCAGTAGCAACCAGGTCGTATCCACTAGCAACGGCTCAACCTCGCTGACTGCTGACAAGGCGTGGGACAGAAGGACTAGGCAGAGGCAAGGTCAGACGTAGCAGAAGGTCGGGGCAGGCGGCAAGGTTCGTAGTCAAGATGGATAGCAGGAGTTCAGGTAACACAGGCTTGGACAACACTAAACGCTTTCACTGGCACAAGGCAACAAGATCCGGCAAGGGAGTGCAGGGGCAGTGAGCAGATATAGTCTGGGAGCAGATGGAAGCCAATTAAGCTAATTGGGCCAGGCACCAATCATTGGTGCACTGGCCCTTTAAGTCTCAGAGAGCTGGCGCGCGCGCGCCCTAGAGAGCGGAGCCGCGCACGCCAGCACATGACAGCAGGGGACCGGGACGGGTAAGTGACCTGGGATGCGATTCGCGAGCGGGCGCGTCCCGCTGTGCGAATCGCATCCCCGACGGCCATGTCAGTGCAGCGCTCCCGGTCAGCGGGACTGACCGGAGCGCTGCAGGGAGGGAGACGCCGTGAGCGCTCCGGGGAGGAGCGGGGACCCGGAGCGCTAGGCGTAACACCTCTGTAGTATACAGCCGCTAATAAGTAGTGGAAGGATTATTAGAATTAGAAGTAACTTTCTGGCACCTATTGATAAAAAAAAAAAAAGTTTTCCACCAGAGTACCCCTTTAAATGCTAATGCAGCCTGGTTAAAAAGAAATACAAGGAAGTCAACCCATTGCTATTGACTATAACAAAGCTTCATACTACATCAACTATATCAAATTAGTCACATTCCTCAGGAAAATTAGTGTTTTTTGTCATTGCTACATGTTTGTCTATACTATAATAAAGTAGTCCAAGGCACTCTAATAGCAGCTTGATTTTCTATTGCACATCAAAGTAGAAGTAGACAAAATGCACAAACTAATATAGTAACACAAGTGACTGGTGCACTAGAATTCTTTGCAGACTGTTTGTGAGAAGTAGAAAAGCAGACATAGAAGCAGAGATATAACACACTGGCCCTCATTTACTAAGAAAATCGGGTTGTAAGTCTATCTTGCTTTCTTACCCGACTGCTTTTTTCCCCTGGTATTTATTATTATGTCGCATCCTGTTTGTCGCACGTGGGTTTTGTTGGTTTTGGTTTCCAACTCCTCTGAGCTGTCGGGAAAAAATCCACAACAATACAACAAATTCGGGTTGGAAACCTTAATAAATACGTGGGAAAGCTCAGAAATGTCGGGTAACGCCCCTTTTTCGGGTTTGGGAGAATCCACATCGGGTCCGTCGGGAAAAAATGTTGCATCTTGTCGCAGACTGGCGCACGATGTCTGTGACATGGCGCAGACAAAGATGCGACAAAAAAAAAACGACAAAAGAGGTTGGGTTTAGAATAGTAAATGAGGGCCACTGTTTCAGTCTGCTATGGACCTTTATCAAGTCAGAAGCTGAGTACCTGGCATTGCCTGGGGACAACGATATATATTGAGAGAGATAATGTCTTCAGGAGACTGGGAAAGCTGGGGGGGGGGCTGTTAGCCCTGTAGAACTGGAGTTCAGGGAGGATGATCAGCCTATCACTGCTGGGGCTTCAGGAGACTGAGAAAGCTGAGCGGCATGCAGTGTGCTGAAGAACTCCAATATGGCTGCTTTAACAGAATCTTTGTCTGGTAAAGTAGTGATATTACAGTTCTTCAGTAAAAAGAGAATACTGGGTGGCATGCAGTACACAGTGCAGGGCTTACAGTAATTCTTCAGCTTCCCCAGTCTCCTGAAGAAAATATCTGTTTGGTAAAGCAGCTATATTGGAGTTCTTCAGGGGGCTGGGAAGTTAAGTGGCATGAGGTGTTCATGTCCAGTCTCTTTTTCTAGTCTCCTAAAGCCCAGGCAGTGATAGGCTGCTTATCCTCCCTGCACCCCAGTGCTGCCATGCCCTCTCTCTCCCACCACACTGATATGCTCTCTCCTCCTTACTTTTCTTTCAGCCTGCAATAAATTCTCTCTCCCGAACAGCCCCTTCCTCTTTCCTTGCCCCCACACTAACTATCCTCTGCAGCTGTCTGTCGGAAAGTAAAATGGGATAACATGGGACTTCAAGTCCATATCTTGATCATGTTACTCTCAGGCTGCGGATACTAAACTCTACAATATTTTTATTTAACATATAAGAAAGATATATATTTTATATACTGTACCAACTTTTATCAAAACATCCCCAGCAGTTTAAATGTAAGTCAAATGCCGGGGCCCTGAATTTCCCTGCTACGTGGAGCGTAGGATCGGCATTGACTCCATGTATTCTTTAGGGGAGTTCTAGAGATACAAAAGCTCTGTACTCAGGTACAGACCTGCATCCTGTGATAGGAAACTGCAGTTTATCCTTCATATATATTACATTATTAGATACTTCACCTACTGGGAGCCAGCCAGTGAAGATACCTTTAGTGGAGTATTTCAAAACGGTTTTCCCAACAAAGGTTAGAGGAGTGAATTTCCTAATATTACACCACACACACCTGCCAGCACTATGGTTATTAAAGGGTTCTTCCTCACATGCATCATTGCTTTACTGTGTGAGTCTGTCATTACCAAAGCCTGAAAATTATTTATTTTGCCACAGTAAAAAGCTTTCTAGCATAGTTTTAACCTTAGTCTTGCTATATTATTGCTCCTTGAACACCTCAGGCACCATATTTACCACTTTTAATGTCAGTGTGCACCCTTATTACACTGCTGTGGTGATCAGGAAAGTGCCCCAGGCCCAGAGGTCTCACTTGCTGCTACTATGATACTAATTCTAGTGTCTCCAAGTAGTACAGGTCCAAGATAAACTAAGCATCACTATCTGCACCATCCTGGTTGCTCACTACACTAGAAAGCCAGAAAGCATTATTGAAAGCATAACTTACATTGAAGGATTTGGTGGTGTCTTTGATTTAAAAAACAGACATGATCCATTTTATGTTTAAGACAAATGTTCCTTTCATAAGAGATAAAGTGATTGCCAAAAAAGTTGCAATTACAGTAATGATTATGGATGACATTTTTACATATTTACAAATGAAGACATGAAGTGATATTTCATTAATAAGGTATTGATAATGTACTTTGGGACAGATTATAAAATGCAGGGAAGACTATCTTATTTAGATAATCTAACTCTCTTCATGTGTCAAGTTCATAAAAATATAATCAGTGTTTCCTTGAGCCGGCAAATTCTTTGTTTATTTTCAGATACATAGCACTGAAAGATTTCTTAAGTTTTAAAAATATGATTTCCATTCCAAACACAGTAGACTGAAAGCAAAGAGGTTACTATTTACATGTAGATAAAACTGAATAATTGCAAGGTTGTAGGATCACGTTATAACTAAACCTGTAAGTGAACCCTTGTAATTCTCTACCCCAGGGCACGGTAAAGGAAAATCCATGACAGCAGTTATTTCTTTTCCCAGTGTCTGAGAAGCTGTCAATCCTCAATTCCCAAACTTCCGACCTTTGCAACAAGCAAGGGAACAAAACTAGAGTACGCTGAAGGCTATGTGTTTGGAGCCAAACAGTGGCAGAGTTACCTCATTAGACGTGTCCTACAGCTCACTCTAGTAATCTGTCAAGGTATGTGTCAAAGTCTCAAGGACAACACAAGAGCCTGCAGCTTTAACTTTATCAGCCAAGGTCCCCAAAGACAAAATGCAATGATATAAAGAGGACATGAAGACATGTAGACAGTAAGCAAAGAAAAGCTACAGTGCAAGTCTCCTATCATTGCTATAAATGATGTGACACAAACTATCATCGCTTGCAGCTTTAAAAGTTTCTTCAGTTCTGCATAAAGTGGACAAAGATATTGACACTTCGATAAACCCGTGTCTTGTTGATTTTTTTGTCTTCCATTTTCCTTTGTATTTACTTTATTTTGTTTATTTACTATTTATATTTTAATGTCGAACTCTATATCTCTGCAGGTGTTTTTTTTTTTACACTAATATTGTGTCTATTTTGTTTAACATACAGATTTAACAGCAGAGAACTTATGAACTAGCAAAACCCATTTTGATATCAGAACGTGTTATCTGAGAACTCTAGGCAAAATTTTAGAATTGTTGAAACTATCCCAACACACATAAAACATTGAATTAACGCAAATCCATACTATTAAATATTGATATGATATCCCTAGGATATACCATCATTATATGATTTGCTAGGCCTGCCCTTGCTAAGGCCTCCAGTTAGTCACCAACTTTATAATTCCGAGTCCCTACTATTTCAAGGCACACATACTGTCACGATGCCGGCTGGCAGGTAGTGGACCCTCTGTGCCAGAGAGGGATTGGCGTGGACCGTGCTAGTGGACCGGTTCTAAGCCACTACTGGTTTTCACCAGAGCCCGCCGCAAAGCGGGATGGTCTTGCTGCGGCGGTAGTGACCAGGTCGTATCCACTAGCAACGGCTCACCTCTCTGGCTGCTGAAGATAGGCGCGGTACAAGGGAGTAGGCAGAAGCAAGGTCGGACGTAGCAGAAGGTCGGGGCAGGCAGCAAGGATCGTAGTCAGGGGCAACGGCAGAAGGTCTGGAAACACTGGCAAGGGACACACAAGGAACGCTTTCACTGGCACTAAGGCAACAAGATCCGGCAAGGGAGTGCAAGGGAAGTGAGGTAATATAGGGAGTGCACAGGTGATAACTCTAATAGGAACCACTGCGCCAATCAGCGGCGCAGTGGCCCTTTAAATCGCAGAGACCCGACGCGCGCGCGCCCTAGGGAGCGGGGCCGCGCGCGCCGGGACAGAACAGACGGGGAGCGAGTCAGGTAGGAGAGCCGGGGTGCGCATCGCGAGCGGGCGCTACCCGCATCGCGAATCGCATCCCGGCTAGCAGCAGGATCGCAGCGCCCCGGGTCAGAGGACGTGACCGGGGCGCTGCAGCGGAGGAGGTGAAGCGAGCGCTCCGGGGAGGAGCGGGAACCCGGAGCGCTCGGCGTAACAGTACCCCCCCCCTTGGGTCTCCCCCTCTTCTTGGAGCCTGAGAACCTGAGGAGCAGACTTTTGTCAAGGATGTTGTCCTCAGGTTCCCAGGATCTCTCTTCAGGACCACAACCCTCCCAGTCTACTAAAAAAAAATTTTTTCCTCTGACCTTTTTGGCAGCCAAAATCTCCTTGACCGAGAAGACGTCCGAGGAGCCGGAAACAGGAGTGGGAGGAACAGATTTGGGAGAAAAACGGTTGAGGATGAGTGGTTTGAGAAGAGAGACGTGAAAGGCATTAGGGATACGAAGAGAAGGAGGAAGAAGAAGTTTATAAGAGACAGGATTAATTTGACACAGAATTTTGAAAGGACCAAGATAGCGTGGTCCCAACTTGTAGCTAGGGACACGGAAGCGGACATATTTAGCGGAGAGCCATACCTTGTCTCCAGGGGAAAAAACGGGGGGAGCTCTTCTTTTCTTATCCGCGAACCTCTTCATGCGTGAAGAAGCCTGTAAGAGAGAATTTTGGGTCTCTCTCCATATAATGGAAAGGTCACGAGAAATTTCATCCACAGCGGGCAGACCAGAGGGCAAGGGGGTAGGGAGGGGGGGAAGAGGGTGACGGCCGTACACCACGAAAAATGGGGATTTGGAGGAAGATTCAGAGACCCTGAAGTTATACGAGAATTCGGCCCATGGAAGGAGATCTGCCCAGTCATCCTGGCGGGAGGAAACAAAATGTCGCAAATAATCACCCAGGATCTGGTTAATTCTTTCTACTTGTCCATTGGACTGGGGATGATATGCAGAGGAAAAATTTAATTTAATCTTGAGTTGTTTACAGAGAGCTCTCCAGAATTTAGACACGAATTGGACCCCTCTATCCGAGACAATCTGCGTAGGCAACCCGTGAAGACGAAAAATGTGTACAAAAAATTGTTTAGCCAACTGAGGCGCAGAAGGAAGACCAGGAAGAGGAATGAAATGTGCCATTTTGGAGAATCGATCAACGACCACCCAAATAACGGTGTTGCCACGGGAAGGGGGTAAATCAGTAATAAAATCCATACCAATCAGAGACCAAGGCTGTTCGGGGACAGGCAGAGGATGAAGAAAACCAGCGGGCTTCTGGCGAGGAGTCTTATCCCGGGCACAGATAGTGCAGGCTCGCACAAAGTCCCCAACATCCGTCTCCAGAGTTGGCCACCAATAGAAGCGGGAGATGAGTTGCACAGATTTCTTGATGCCCGCATGACCTGCGAGATGGGAGGAGTGACCCCATTTGAGGATTCCGAGGCGTTGGCGTGGAGAAACAAAGGTCTTTCCTGGAGGAATCTGTCTGATGGAGGCAGGAGAAGTGGAGATCAGGCAGTCAGGTGGAATGATGTGTTGCGGAGGGAGATCAACTTCTGAGGCATCCGAGGAACGAGAGAGAGCATCGGCTCTAATGTTCTTATCGGCAGGACGAAAGTGGATCTCAAAATTAAATCGGGCAAAGAACAGAGACCACCGGGCCTGGCGAGGATTCAGCCGTTGGGCCGACTGGAGGTAGGAGAGGTTCTTGTGGTCGGTGTAGATAATAACAGGAAATCTTGATCCCTCCAGCAGATGCCTCCATTCCTCAAGTGCTAATTTAATGGCTAGAAGTTCTCGATCCCCGATGGAGTAGTTCCTCTCCGCTGGAGAGAAGGTCCTAGAGAAAAAACCACAAGTGACAGCATGCCCGGAAGGATTTTTTTGTAGAAGAACAGCTCCAGCTCCTACTGAGGAGGCATCAACCTCCAATAGGAAGGGTTTGGAAGGGTCAGGTCTGGAGAGCACGGGAGCCGAAGAAAAGGCAGACTTGAGTTGTTTAAAGGAGTCTTCTGCTTGAGGAGGCCAGGACTTGGGATCAGCATTTTTCTTGGTTAAAGCCACGATAGGAGCCACAATGGTAGAAAAATGTGGAATAAATTGCCTGTAATAATTGGCGAACCCCAAAAAGCGTTGGATAGCACGGAGTCCGGAGGGGCGTGGCCAATTTAAGACGGCAGAGAGTTTGTCTGGATCCATCTGTAGTCCCTGGCCAGAGACCAAATATCCTAGAAAAGGAAGAGATTGGCATTCAAACAGACATTTCTCAATTTTGGCATAGAGTTGGTTGTCACGAAGTCTCTGAAGAACCATACGGACATGCCGGCGGTGTTCCTCTAGATTGGCAGAAAAAATTAGGATATCGTCCAGATATACCACAACACAGGAGTATAATAGATCACGAAAAATTTCATTGACAAAGTCTTGGAAGACGGCAGGGGCATTGCACAGTCCAAAGGGCATGACCAGATACTCAAAGTGTCCATCTCTGGTGTTAAATGCCGTTTTCCACTCGTCCCCCTCTCTGATGCGGATGAGGTTATAGGCGCCTCTTAAGTCCAATTTAGTGAAGATGTGGGCACCTTGGAGGCGATCAAAGAGTTCAGAGATGAGGGGTAAGGGGTAGCGGTTCTTAACCGTGATTTTATTAAGACCGCGGTAGTCAATGCAAGGACGTAGGGAGCCATCTTTTTTGGAGACAAAGAAAAATCCGGCTCCGGCAGGAGAGGAGGATTTACGGATAAAGCCCCTTTTTAGATTCTCCTGGACGTATTCGGACATGGCAAGAGTCTCTGGGGCAGAGAGAGGATAAATTCTGCCCCGGGGTGGAGTAGTACCCGGGAGGAGGTCGATAGGGCAATCATAAGGCCTGTGAGGAGGTAGAGTCTCAGCTTGTTTTTTGCAGAAAACATCCGCGAAGTCCATATAGGCCTTGGGGAGACCGGTTACTGGAGGAACCACAGAGTTACGGCAAGGGTTACTGGGAACCGGTTTTAGACAGTTCTTGGAACAAGAGGACCCCCAACTCTTGATCTCCCCAGTGGACCAATCCAGGGTTGGGGAATGAAGTTGAAGCCAGGGAAGTCCAAGGAGAATCTCCGAGGTGCAATTGGGGAGGACCAAAAGTTCAATCCTCTCATGATGAGATCCGATGCTCATAAGAAGGGGCTCCGTGCGGAAACGTATGGTACAGTCCAATCTTTCATTATTTACACAATTGATGTAGAGGGGTCTGGCGAGACTGGTCACTGGGATGTTGAACCTGTTGACGAGAGAGGCCAAAATAAAATTTCCTGCAGAACCAGAGTCCAAGAAGGCCACTGTAGAGAAGGAGAAGGCAGAAGCAGACATCCGCACAGGCACAGTAAGACGTGGAGAAGCAGAGTAGACATCAAGGACTGTCACACCTTTGTGCGGAGTCAGCGTACGTCTTTCCAGGCGGGGAGGACGGATAGGACAATCCCTCAGGAAGTGTTCGGTACTAGCACAGTACAGGCAGAGGTTCTCCATACGGCGTCGTGTCCTCTCTTGAGGTGTCAGGCGAGACCGGTCGACCTGCATAGCCTCCACGGCGGGAGGCACAGGAACAGATTGCAGGGGACCAGAGGAGAGAGGAGCCGAGGAGACGAAACGCCTCGTGCGAACAGAGTCCATATCTTGGCGGAGTTCCTGACGCCTTTCAGAAAAACGCATGTCAATGCGAGTGGCTAGGTGAATAAGTTCATGTAGATTAGCAGGAATTTCTCGTGCGGCCAGAACATCTTTAATGTTGCTGGATAGGCCTTTTTTGAAGGTCGCGCAGAGGGCCTCATTATTCCAGGACAATTCTGAAGCAAGTGTACGGAATTGTACAGCATACTCGCCAACGGAAGAATTACCCTGGACCAGGTTCAACAGGGCAGTCTCAGCAGAAGAGGCTCGGGCAGGTTCCTCAAAGACACTTCGGATTTCCGAGAAGAAGGAGTGTACTGAGGCAGTGACGGGGTCATTGCGGTCCCAGAGCGGTGTGGCCCATGACAGGGCTTTTCCGGACAGAAGACTGACTACGAACGCCACCTTAGACCTTTCAGTGGGAAACAGGTCCGACATCATCTCCAGATGCAGGGAACATTGGGAAAGGAAGCCACGGCAAAACTTAGAGTCCCCATCAAACTTATCCGGCAAGGATAAGCGTATCCCAGGAGCGGCCACTCGCTGCGGAGGAGGTGCAGGAGCTGGCGGAGGAGATGACTGCTGAAGCTGTGGTAGCAACTGTTGTAGCATAACGGTCAGTTGAGACAGCTGTTGGCCTTGTTGCGCAATCTGTTGTGACTGCTGGGCGACCACCGTGGTGAGGTCAGCGACAACTGGCAGAGGAACTTCAGCGGGATCCATGGCCGGATCTACTGTCACGATGCCGGCTGGCAGGTAGTGGACCCTCTGTGCCAGAGAGGGATTGGCGTGGACCGTGCTAGTGGACCGGTTCTAAGCCACTACTGGTTTTCACCAGAGCCCGCCGCAAAGCGGGATGGTCTTGCTGCGGCGGTAGTGACCAGGTCGTATCCACTAGCAACGGCTCACCTCTCTGGCTGCTGAAGATAGGCGCGGTACAAGGGAGTAGGCAGAAGCAAGGTCGGACGTAGCAGAAGGTCGGGGCAGGCAGCAAGGATCGTAGTCAGGGGCAACGGCAGAAGGTCTGGAAACACTGGCAAGGGACACACAAGGAACGCTTTCACTGGCACTAAGGCAACAAGATCCGGCAAGGGAGTGCAAGGGAAGTGAGGTAATATAGGGAGTGCACAGGTGATAACTCTAATAGGAACCACTGCGCCAATCAGCGGCGCAGTGGCCCTTTAAATCGCAGAGACCCGGCGCGCGCGCGCCCTAGGGAGCGGGGCCGCGCGCGCCGGGACAGAACAGACGGGGAGCGAGTCAGGTAGGAGAGCCGGGGTGCGCATCGCGAGCGGGCGCTACCCGCATCGCGAATCGCATCCCGGCTAGCAGCAGGATCGCAGCGCCCCGGGTCAGAGGACGTGACCGGGGCGCTGCAGCGGAGGAGGTGAAGCGAGCGCTCCGGGGAGGAGCGGGAACCCGGAGCGCTCGGCGTAACACATACAGTACACCTAGGCCATATGTCTAACTGTCTACAATCACTGTTCCTGCTCCTGTTCTATCCACACTGTGAGGATATCATTCTACAAGATTCCTGTCTCCCTCCAAGAGGGAGAACTATATCTCCATTAGAGAGAAGAATGCTGAACAAGCGCCTCTCTAAGCTAATCTCTTTGTCCGAGTTTAAGCTGCCTCTCTGCCATGTTAGGGAGACTTCCCTGGGTGTGCTTTTTGCTATTAGGTGTCAAAGAAGCCACCACTGAATGAGTGAAGTGAAGTCTACATTTTCTACCATGCACCACAGTGAAACAATCTGTACAAATCCTCATTAGTATGAAACCAGAGAACATATACATCTACACTAGCCATTACATGTACTAAGAAAAACCTAGAACTTGCTAAATTCAGTAAACCTGCTGCAAAGGCATCATTTGAAGGGACAGTGACCAAATATTAATTTTTATGGCTGAAAAACTGTAATATTATAAGTTATACCAAATAAATTGCATTTTATTTGAATTGCACCAGAAGACTGAGTAAAGTGTCCAGAGGTTTTATTACTGCACTTTGCATATGGGAACATTGACAAAAAATTGTGGGGGCCACAGAGAAACATTGGGTTAGTTACCACTCTCCCACTGTAATGTCCGTTTATTAGTTTTTCTGTTTTTATGTCTTGGGGTCTGTTCAGACATTAGTTTTTGTCTGAGCTGTTTGCTATTCTCCCTGGCTGGGGAATAGTTAAAGCTCTTAACCAATGATAGCTTGGGTGTGGCTTTTTAAACCCAAGCTCTGATACACTCTGTGCTGGAGATTTGTGCAATTCTGACTATATCTGCTAAATCATGCACCTTCTGTTTATATTGTAATACTAGCTGAGTACCCGGCGTTGCCTGGTTTTTCCTTCCTAATCCTTGTCGGGGAGGAAAATAAACAAAGGAGGAAGCTTTTGACTTCATATGCAGTCCTCATATATTGTTGTCATATCCCAACCCCCCATCCCGACCTCCTATCCCCTCCTCCTATCTCGACCTCCTATACCGTCCTCCTATCCCGTCCTCTTATCCCGATCTCCTATCCCGTCCTCCTATCCCGTCCTCCTATCCCGTCCTTCTATCCCTTCCTCCTATCCCGTCCTCCTATCTCGACCTCCTATCCCGACCTCCTATCCCGACCTCCTATCCTTACCTCCTATCTCAACCTCCTATCCCGTCCTCCTATCCCGTCCTCCTATCCCGTCCTCCTATTTCGACCTCCTATCCCGTCCTCCTATCCCGTCCTCCTATCTCGACCTCCTATCCCGACCTCCTATCCCATCCTCCAATCTCGATCTCCAATCCCGACCTCCTATCCTGACCTCCTATCCCGACCTCATATCTCGACCTCCTATCCCATCCTCCTATCTCAACCTCCTATCCCGACCTCCTATCCAGACCTCCTATTCCGTACTCCTATCCCAACCTCCTATCCTGTACTCCTATCCCGATCTCCTATCCCGTCCTCCTATCCCATCCTCCTATCCCGACCTCCTATCCCGTCCTCCTATCCCGACCTCCTATCCCGTCCTCCTATCCCGACCTCCTATCCCGACCTACTATCCCGTCCTCCTTTCCCGTCCTCCTATCTCGACCTCCTATCCCATCCTCCTATCTCAACCTCCTATCCCGACCTCCTATCCAGACCTCCTATTCCGTACTCCTATCCCAACCTCCTATCCTGTACTCCTATCCCGATCTCCTATCCCGTCCTCCTATCCCATCCTCCTATCCCGACCTCCTATCCCAACCTCCTATCCCGATCTCCTATCCCAACCTCCTATTTCGACCTCCTATCCCGACCTCCCATCCCGTCCTCATATCCTGACCCGTAATATGTGTACCAAGCATTGAAATAGCTACAGCCGTACGGAAATTATATGGGAAAATACATTTCCCATTGATTTGCATGGGACTTTAAACAAAAACCCTGACCCTCACAAATGGGGGTAGTTAAGGGTTAAATATATTTTAAGTGGACATATAAGTAACACACACACACGTTGAGTTATATATATATATATATATATATATATATATATATATATATATATATATATATTTCTAAGTTTTTAACCGTGGTTAATAGTCCTGTTTATTATGGATTTTAGTCTGTGTTACATTTGTCGGTTTTTAGGATATTGTATGTCTGTTCTGCATTAGCCTTGTTTCTTAGTCCGTGTTCACACTGGACACAGATAACTTACATAAACAGATTAAGTTCAGAGGACATAGATCAGTGAGTAAGCACAGAGGACACTATAGACCAATGGTAAAGCACAGAGGAAACACTAGATCAGTGATCATGTACTCTATGATCAGTGCATGTACTCTAAAGATCAGCAAACAACTCTGGACACATACAAAGAACATACTAGACACCCCACTCCACAAAAGGAGTAAACAGCATAATAACTCCAGATAGACTTCTAGCCAGCGGGCACACTCCAGCATGTGATCAGAATACTGGCCTAGAAGGAAACAGAAATATAAGAAATAGAACACTAGACTGAGAAACGGATGAGTCTGAACAGACTTCACAAAATCAAACTTCACAACGAGCAGGGACACAGGTCAGGATTCTCACAGTGTGAACACGGACATACAATATCCTAAAAAACGACAAAAATCTATAATAAACAGGACTATTAACCATGGTTAAAAACTCAGAAATATTACAATATAAATAGAAGGTCAATAAGCAATTAATTTGCTTAACCTTAAGCACATATAACAAACGTATATAACAAAATAATTTCCCTTTTTTTCCTTTATTTTTCTGTATTCTCTAGTCTCCTCCTACATACCATGTTTTGTTTTAATCCATACTACGAGTCTATTTATTCATGTTTGGTATATTTTCTTATAGATACATATTCACATATATTGTCTTAGTTTTGAATTTATGTTTATTCATATATGATGTCAGAATGTACTAAAGTCCATTTACCGCATGACGTTACTATTATTATTATCTATACTATTTTTATCCATATTTTATACTAATATTGGATGGATTAAAACAAATTTATGAATTTGTCTTACAATGGAAATATTTTAGCTTTTATTTGTTCTATCACAAACACTATTCGTAGGTTTATAGAACTAAGTTTGAAAATTTGGATATTTTATCCTATGGTGTATAACTTGCTCTACTATTGTAATTTTCTGTTGGTGGGAGGGAGGACAGCCTTGCAATTTCACCATCAGGTGTGAGCACACAGGTGCGTCCCCTTTTGCGGGACTCTCCTCCCCCCTTATAAGGGAAAACATGGTGTGCTTACCTTTGTATGACTAAGGCCGGGTGCCACCGGCCAAAATGCGTCACCTTCCTATATGTCCTTTGTGATATGTGTATGACACAATAAAGCCGCATATCTGTGAAAAAGCTGCACTGGACCTATTCTCTGTTCTTGATCAATAGAAGGTACATGATTAAGCAGACATAGACAAAATTGCACAAATCACCAGCACAAAGTGTAGCAGAGCTTGGGTTTAAACAGCCACACCCAAAACTGTCATTAGCTAAGAGCTTTAACTATTCCCTAGCCGGGGAGAATAGCAAACTGCTCAGACAAAAACTAATGTCTGAACAGACTCCAAGACATAAAAACACAAAAACAGATAAACGGACATTACACCCACTTAGCATATACATTGAGGACTACTATACCCAGTATGATCATTATCATCTCCCATAACCATAGCAACTGTGATGGAGACAGGAGATTCCTTACAGTGAAAGGGAAAATAGTCTTATACCTATGGCTCAGCGTCAGCTGTTCTCCCGCCTCTGTAGCCCTGAGAACAGCTGATCCCGACATTCACATCAGGAGGATCGCAGAGGGTGTCAGGAGGAGTGACATCCGCTGGGATCTGTCCCTTACTGCAGGTACTAATATTCCCAACATGGAGCACTCTCTGCTCCATGCTGGGAGCTGAAGTACCTGCATTAATAGACATATCGCAGCGAGTGTAACTTCTGACACACGCTGCGATCTGTCTATTAATGCAGGTACTACAGCTCCCAGCATGGAGCAGAGTGCACTCCATGTTGGGAGTAGTAGTACTTGTAGTTAAGGAAAGATCACTGCGGGTATCACTCCTGACACCCGCTGTGATGCTCCTGTATAATGTATGGATGCGGCGGCCGCTCTCCTATGGTCCCCTGCACTGCCGTATACATACACATTATTCCTATTTGTCACAGAGAGCTGTGATTGGCTGGAACCATCTGGCCAATCACAGCTCTGCGGGAAATATGAATATGTGTATATATACTTGAGTGCAGGGGACCATAGAAGAGCGGCCGGCGCATCTATACATTATACAAGAGGATTGCAAGGGACCCCGGCGATCTGTCAATTAGTACAGGTAACTAGTACTCCTATCATGGATCAGTGTGTTCCATGCTGGGAGTAGTAGTACTACCTAAAAAATAAAAAAAATAAAAAGTGAAAAACACGCACAGACTACATTTTTATTATTGTCGGCTACATTTTTAGTGCTTTACCCGCTCATATAAATTGATCCCTGTTTAAAAATGAATAAACATTTCATAATAAAAAAGATACATTTCATTAGATATAATTTTTTCCAACACTACTGTATCTTTTTTATTAATTTTTTTTTATGGTACCCTACGAAATTTTAATAAAAAAGGCATCTCCATAATTTTTTAGGATCGCTAAAGTCCAAAAAAGAATAAAAAGATTTGCCCGAATGTACCCGAATGCCGAATGTATCTAAATCTAAACCGAAAATATTACCGGACCGAAAAAAAATTCCAAAACGAAAAAGCAAAACGAAAATTTTTCTTGTGCAAAAGTCTAGCCATTGGCCTCCTGCTCCATCATGTCTCCTTGAATGTTGCAGATGTTCCAAATTTATTAAAGGGAATTTGTCATCAGCCTCACCCACACTAATCTATTGGTATAGGCATGTAGTACAGGTGATGCTGATCACAATAGTATTTACCATTTGCGATTGCCCCCCCTCCCCCCTCCACGAACTAATCACTGAAGCCAAATCAGGTATTTCTACCCTCTAAATGCTTAAACCCCCTCCACATCTGTTGCTCCATGACTTACTCGTGTTATGCATGTTAAGATCAATCTTATGTAAATCCGGATCTCACAGAACAAGGTTAAATACCTCAGCAAATCACAATGTCTCATTCTAATGAACTGAATTTACACTTTCCAAGAATTGACACCTAGGACCTAAACCTGATAGACACCTAATCATACTTTTTTCTTCCCCATCCCCTCTTTTTTTCCCCATTTCTAGAATATGTTATACATATACTCTTTATTAAGGGCAACACATCAGTCTCCCCTTTTTTCCCACATACTTGCTTGCATTGGTTTTCATTTGTACTCTTTATTGTACTGGCTTTCATTTCCACATTTTCCAGCATACATTTGTCTTTGCCTGACTATATTATTTCTTGTTTTAAAGAATAAAAAAAAAAAAAAAGCCTAAATTGTTTTCAAGCTGTGTCCTTGCAGAATCTCACATTCATATAAAAATATTGCTAATATTGTGGGAAGAGTGTTATAATAGTGATGTATAAATAAAAAGGGCTATTATTGTGAATTGTCATTTTGCTAAACTGTAGGAATATATTTTTTTTCTTTTTCACAGACGCCACAGTTAATACTTCATGTGGAAGATTATGGCTGATGGCAGCTAGGACCTCCTGCCAGCTGAGGGGACCACCCAATTTCTCCAAGTTCATAACCAAACCTTTTCGTTGTGATGGAGTATATTGTTGTTCCGTGGCCTCTCCTTGTTGGGTGACCCATGACATATTTTGTAATGTAGCGCTCTGCTGCAGAAAGCATGACTGTGCCAAATACAAGATCACACGGTTTTCTTTGTTTTACTGTTATACTTGGAATACAACTAAGCCTTGTACATACATTGTTCTCGCACCAAACCCAAAGAAAACAGCTGAAAAATGTCATTTTGGGCCTGAAGATTTCAGCATCAGGTTTCAATTTTCTTTTACCTTATCAAATTCAGACAGTGGTCTAATAAATTACAGCGAGAATGAAATTCCCAGTCTTATTCCCAGTCTTCCCAGTATTATAATCTTAGGGAAATCGCATCACCTGCACACATTACACTTATGTGACAGATGCAATTTTAAATAGATCACCAGTAAAATTGGGGTATCTAGATTCAATTCAGAGTCATGGCAACAAAGCTCTAAATTTATACCATAAATACAGTATATGACTGATGCTGAACATTCTTGCAAATATATATACTTTAAACCGGAGGAGCAACTTGTAGCTTCTGGGCCCCAGTGAAAAAGCTGCAACAGAGTTACATGTGTTATAATACTGGTCTCTTATAGGGCAGATGTGCCTTAGGGCCCCCTTAGGCACCAGGGACCTGATGTGACTGCTACCTCTGCACCCCTATAGTTACACCCCTGCATTAAAGACAAAATTTGGGGGCTTACTAAATGATGCTAAAGTCTTTAAATGCTTCTTGATAGTAAGGCAGGAAAAGGGTGTATTTTTCTACCTGATCTGGGAGAAACCTTCATCTGGGGCCTGATTAATGAAGCCACAGAGAGAGGAAGTGCTATAAGGAAGTCAGACAGTGTGGTCTGGGCTCTCCCCTAGACTGCAGATTGATGAAAGGGGGGGGCACCATGTCCCTTTGCCAGGCGGGCACACAGCAGGTGGCTGTGGTGGACACACAAGGACTTTCCAGTGACCAAGTGGGCTCTTCCCTAGATCGCAGATTGATGCAACGGGGGAGACTCTGTGTCCCTTTGGCAGATGGACACACAGCAGTTGGCCATGGTGGACACACAAGGACATACCAGTAACCAAAGGACTGAGATCTTATGTGTCAGAGCTCTGGCTCTGAGGACACACGGCAGGTGGCTGTGTGCAAACGGGGCTTTGTTCAAGTGTGTTTTATGTTACGGTGACAAGTCGTAGAAACACTAGTGGTGTACCCTTTCTCCAGTAGTGAGACAGACAGAGTCGGTCTGAGGAGTACAAAGAAAATCTAAGTGTGAACTGGGTCTTATATGGTTGCAGGTTGCATGTTTGAAATGGCAGGGATTAGCCCACCAGTTGGCAGACAGAGTCTCCATTGTGTAGCTAGTGGCTAGACGGCCTGAGGTAAAAACGTGTCCTTTCAGCTGAAGGACGATCCCTGAGCTAATCCCAGAGTAAATCTTACATGCTTATATAGTTTTTTGTGTTTACCGCTTGTTTTACTAATTGAGAATGACACTGACTAATGTCTATAACCAACGGATGATCTCTCGGACCACTGTTTAACACTAGGTGTTGTTAGTTTACATTTATTCATTCCAACTTACAGACTGCTTACATAATTCCCTGGGACAATTGTTCTGGTGACTAGTGCTCAATTTATAATACAAAGAATAATAGGAAAATACAACATTAGATGTGCTCATTTAATCTAAAAAAAAAATATGTAAATAGTATTACTCTGCCACAAATATCAAAAGCATGCCAAAGTATGCAAAAACAATGTGCAACCACGCCTTATATTTGCATCAAGGTTCTCAAACTGATCTTTGCACAGTCTAACAGGCTAGTGAATTTACTAAACTGTCCAATTTTTTTAGACAGATATTCTAATGTAGCAAGCTGTTTGATAAAGCTGGAAAATCAGAAGACAGGCTAGTCTAGGTTTGGACTGGCTATTAGTTGACTTATTTTAAATCAGAATCTTGCAACAAAAAAGGTGTCTAAGGCTCATAATAATGGGTACATTATTGGTAAAAATCCTGCCAGAATTCTGGTGCATGAACAGCAGAAAATGTGAATCATTATGTTTCTTTCTACCATTTAAAAAGTACCTGATACCAAATAAACTGTTCTAAACTAACTCAGGCTATGTTCCCTAACTACTCCTCACATCCCTCCAGCCCTTACATTTTTTAGAGCTTTAAAAAGCTGTGTATCATACCTTTCTTCTTGCTCACAAAGTGCAATTTCCTAGCAGCAGAAAGTGGGCGTTTCCCAGCAGGCATGACATCACTGAAGTCTGCTGGGGGACCACTTCCACCCTCACAGTGTTGCAGAGTTGTGATGAATAGGAGACCTCAAGCTCTGTTCAGCTGTCAATCAAGCTCAGTGCAAAGAAACACTTCCTGAGTTTGGACTCCTGCCAGGCTGGTAGGAGACCAAACTCACTGTATTAATTGTGGCAGGGAAAAGAACAGAGCCACCTAGTGGCAGTTTTTTATATTACATTTTAAACATATTTATGTTGCTAATTTTAAAAGTAAGTGAATGAGAAAGTGTCAGCTAATTACACAAGGAACACTATAGTAAATAGTTTTATTTGGTGACAGGTACTCTTTAATGTTTGCACCAGAATGTGTCTGTTTAATAGTAGAGGTAAGCACCATTTTCAAAAGTTCGGTACAGCAGGGTACCATAACTCTTGTGTAACACTGTCAAAAAACCATAAAAGCCCTGTATACACTGTTAAGTCACCTAGGAGTGTATTTAAGTACTATCAAGCAGTTGATACATGTATGGCTATGGGTAAGCAGATGGTGCCTGGTGGTATTGGTAGAAGCAATGGTTTTTTTTGTTGTTGTTTTTTCAAGCAATTCTAAAATGATCCCTTTTTGGGAGTAGCAACAGGTTTTGCACCTGGAAAGTTAAGAAGCTGAGGCTTTTTACAAGTTGTAAAAATTATCCCATTTTGGGAAATAGTAACAAGACTGGAGTCCTGAAAAGTGTTAAAAAAAAAAAAGAAAGTGTAACAAAACCTTCTATGAATGACTTTTTCACAACATTTAGTGTACCAAAATAAAAACTGGAACACTTAAGTTGGAGATTAAATATAGGGAAAAGGACTGGTAATAGACAATGGCGGCTCACTCACACTGTTGCCGAGTGCTAACTCCTAGGACCACCTAACAATACCAATATAGGAATATATACATGCTGAGGAGGGGGGTACACTGTATGTATGATGGGGATATGCTGAGGAGGAGGTGACACTGTTTGGAGGGATGGGGGACATGCTGAGGAGGGGTGACACTTTGTGGAGTGATGGGGGACATGCTGAGGAGGGCATGACACTGTGTGGAGAGATGCGGACATGATAAGGAGGAGGTGACACTGTGTGGAGAGATGCGGACATGCTGAGGAGGAGGAGACACTGTGTGCAATGATGGGGGACATGCTGAGGAGGGGGGGCACTGTGTGGCTGGGTGGGGGACATATTGAGGAGTGAAGAACACTGTGTGGAGGGATGGGGCCATGCTGAGAAGGGGGAAAACTGTGTGGATGGATTTAGGGACATTCTGTGGAGGAGGAGCACTGTGTGGAGGGATGGAGATACTGATTGGGAGGGGGGATGTAAATATGCCAAAATTTGCTCAGAGGCCCATGAGGCTCTACTTACACCCCTGGGCTCTAACATCACCTATACCACTTAACACCCTATACCACTTTCTCATTGGCTGGGAGTGCTGTTTGCAAGGCAGCAATAGTTTCAGGTCACCAAAGAATCCATCCCTGTGGCAATAAATAATGCCTCTGCTGCCCCCTGATTGAGAAAGGCAAAAGGAATTCAATTTCATATAACTTAAAAGTGTTTCCATATAAAATCCAATATTACTTGCAACACACAGTTTAATTTTTTACCTTCTGGAATGTCCCTGTAAGCTTCAATATGTGTGACAAATATAAAAAAAAAAAGTGTAAAAGCAAGAATGAACAACACATACACAGAAAATTGAAACCAGGTTTTTTACTACATAGTGTTTCAAAACATTTCTGTTATATGCATTACTGTGATTTATTATTATTATTATTATTATTATTATTATTATTATTATTAATAAAATTCACACTAATCAAAGGTACATGGATTTCAAATTCTAATAGAATAAAATCACTTAAACCCCCTTCCCCCCATTTTATTATGAACTTGTCCGATATATTTTTTCTTCTGATAGTCCCTTCAATAATATACCGTATCTCTTTATTAGTATTTATAAGTAATGAATATAGTCTCCCATCCATCTTTGGATCACTGTTTATGTTTCTTAACTTCCAGAGCACAGCCACATCCTGAACACGAGACATATCATTTGAAAACGTAGGTTTTATATGTGTTATTACATTTATTTATTTGTGTTGGTATGTTTATTTTAAAGTGGGTTTTATATTTTACTTCAAGGTTATTATTTTATGTGCGTGTGTGTAGTAATTGGTGTTACATACGTTAATCGGCAAATGAGCCAGGTTTTCATTTTGGCTCTTGGAGGAAAAAACTTATTTGGTTTCATACATTTGTTTTCAATGTCATGCAAATTGTCCTGGCTTGTTCTTCCTGTGTTTGGTATATAGTGGAGTGCTAAATGACTTAAAATTATTCACACAACGTACTCTCCTCAAGGAGAACAGATACCCCTTGGTATATAAATATGTTGAGTTGTAATGCTGTTATTTACAACCTTTTAAATCCATTCTCGAAATGTGTTGTATGGGTTCTATGGTACATGGTGCACCTATATTTTTGTATTAAAATACCATAGAGTGGCAAAAGTAAAACAATGTACATAATGATCATGCTGCTTTATGCAATGTACAGGGTATCTACTGTATATAGAGGTAATTTTAAAATGTTTATATTGTGGTGGCCTACATGTCAAATAGTATACCATGAGTGAGAGGAGTCCTACTTACCCCCTGGTAGACTCTCCATTGACCTATCATAGATTAGACAGACACTGTGTCATCCCAGTTATCCAATCACAGAGACACTATATTTTAGGTGCTGTTCTGTACAACATTTATCTTAAATACATTTGGTGCATCTTTAGTAGTGATGAGCAGCATTGCCCATATTCGAATTTGCGATATTCCGCGAATATATAGATGCATATTCATCTTATATTCGCTAATTTCGCGTATTCGCTATATTCGCATATGTGAATATTTGCATATTCGTGTATTCGAGAAAGAAAACAGTGAGGGGGTGGGCAACTTTACTATTGGTTGCTAGAGATGTTGTTGATAACCTCTGCTTCATTTTAGTTGTCCCACAAGTGAAAAGAAGGAATATGCAAATGTGCGCATATGCGAATATGCACATATACGGAAAAAAGTGAATATTCCGAATTTCAAATATATAGCAAATATATTCACAATATTAGCAAATTAGCAAATTTGCGATATCCACGAGAAAAATTCGAAATGCGAATATTCGTGCCCAACACTAATCTTTAGTTACTGCTGTCAAACCTTACACTTGGCTTACTTTACATCATTATTTACACCAGCATCTTGTTGCATCAGACTATGTCTCCTTTCCTTCACATTACACCCTCTTTATAGCTCTGCCATGCACCTTGTCACAAACACTGCCTAAAAGACAGACTAAGAGTAATGCAAGATGTGTTAACCAGATTTTGCAGACATGAGCCAGATTTCTGGTTAATTTGAAGTATAAATCTGGACAATTGTCCTATCCTGGATGTCCATCAAGATAGCAGTCTATAATTGGGAAGGGAATCTGCAGCTCAATCCGAGATCAAATTACATGCTGCTAATACAAGTCTATAAACAGGGTCGGGTAAGGAGGGAGATGGAAAGAGAGAGTGACAGGAGACCCCAGAGGATGCAGAAAGACAGCAAAGAAACTACACAGGAGTTACTCTAAGTTCTGATCCCAAGGTTTGACTCACAGCTTACACAGTAGTGCTCTGTAACATCCTCCATGCTGTTGCTGCTTAGTACGGTAATTTGTATTTGTGTATTTAGAGACATAAAAGAGCAGAATTTTCTTTTCTGTTTGTGTGCCACATATGGCAGACACCATAAACATAAGGATACTTCTACTAGCTCAGGGACAACTGAAAATTAAAAGTGCAGCCTGCAGAGCAAAAATCTGGTGAAAAGTTTCATATACAGGTTTTATAATGGCCAAAATTTGTGTAACTCCTCATATACATGACGGCTATACCTTAAGCTCATCTTTCAGTTCTTAGGTAAAATTCTTATCATCATATAAAAGTTTTAGTGGTTATATATCGCAGTTTTTTAGCCATTTGATGAATATTACATAATAATCTGCGGACAGAGTTTGTTCTCAGAAACACCATTGTTTTGGATCTCTGACTGTCTTTGCTGAATGTCATTTAAAGGTTTCCCCTTATCTAAATGGAATGAGATGAATGGCAACTCATACATTTCTCAAGCTTTAAATCTGGGTCAAGGCTAAAAATCTAATTTTTGTCAAACAATTTTGGCAAAATGAAAAGAACTTATAATAAATATAAAACATCTGCAACTGATCTGGTGTCCTGGACATTCATTATTTTTATGTACAGTATCTTGGCGTCTGGTGGAAATGACTGCCTGATCAGCACCATATACTTTAATATCACATCTTGGCAAGGAGCAGCTTTAAACTTTGTGACAGGCTGCACTGGGAACCATTTTCCTTTTATTAGCTATAATTAATCCAGCAATTTAAACATGTTGGTAGACAAAAGAATGCATAAAATCTTTTATTGGACTACAGTTTATTTCCCGAACATGGAATGCATTCTGTATACTATAAACTACAAACAACATAGATAGAAATATCCTGATACATTATGGATCTATGGAGAGAGAGCTGCAAGGGGAACAGCAATAACTTTCACAATGTGGGAAACTTCACAAAAGGCCAAGGTGCTTTGGGGGGTATTATTTTAAGCTGCCATGTGTGTGTTTATAGACCAAGGTGGTAGAATTTGTGGATGTGAAAATATGGTGCTATCTAATTGCAGGTCTTATTGCATAGAATGAGGTTATCTACAAGAGTAGTATGGACGCAAGTATGTTGCAGCACACTTTATCTATTTATTATTGATTACTTTTTATGTAGTTCTAAGTAGGGATCGATCGATTATCGGTTTGGCCGATATTATCGGCCGATAATCACGATTTTGGGCACTATCGGTATATGCCGATAATGCCCCGCCCCCTTGAACGCCCCCACTGCAACGACACCCCCCCCGCGACCCGCCGCACCGCGTCGCACCCCCCACCGCACCACCCCGGCCCCATTGCCTCCCCCATTCCCGGTTTTATAATTACCTGTTCCCGGGGCCCACACTACTTCTGGCTCCTGCTGCATCCTGCGTTATGCTGTGCGCAATGACGAGCGACGTGCGCGACGTGACGTCACCGTCAGTGCGCACAGTGACAGCTCAGGAGGACGCCACTGGAGCCAAATGTAGAGTGGACCCCGGGAACAGGTAATTCTAAAACCGGGGATGGGGGAGGCAATAGGGCCGGGGCGGTGCGGTGGGGGGTGCGACGCGGTGCGGCGGTGGGGGGAGCGTGGCGGTGATAGGACTCAGGACCCCCGGACAGGCAGGGGGAGAGAAGCGGGTGGCGGCGGCGGCCTATGGCACCGCAAAAGCCACTGCAGTGCATTGATTTAAAGCACCCGCTTTAAATCAATGATCTGCAGCGGTGTCGTGGGGGGATAAATAGCCGATAACTTATACCGGAATATCGGTATAAGTTATCGGCTATCGGCCCTAACCTCCACCGATTATCGGTATCAGTCAGAAAAAAACGATATCGGTCGATCCCTAGTTCTAAGTATTTAATACAAGAAGGGAATAAAAAATCTTTAGAGTAGGGTCATACACAGCACATCTGCATTGTATTTGAAGCTGCGGATGCGCTGACAGCAGTCACAGAGTGACTACAGAGTGAGTTCCCTTCTGCAGCCCCTCACTCTGCAATCGCTTTGTAACTGCAGCACATCCGCAGCATCAAATACGATGCAGATGCGCTGTGTATGACCCTACCCTTAGGGTCTAATTATCTTTAATAGCTGTCAGACAAACAGTTATCTCTACTGTTCAGCACATAAACAGGAATGCTCAGCTTGGCTTACTGTTTGTATGATCTGAATGGGGAGGGGGGAGTTAAGTCACTGCCAAACAGCCCTGGTAAGGCAGCTAAAATCTATATTGCCCAATGCTTTTCCCCCTCAACATCATCTATTGGGTTGAGTTAGGAGGTCTCCATACACATTAGAGAGAGGGGAAGTCCTGTGAAATCAGTGGGTTTGGACAACTTTTCACTCCCTTATAAGTAATTGTAGCTAATTTCCTGCAACTTAAGAGAAGCATACAGCTGCAGGCTTCTTTCTGCCATTTTAATGATCAGTAATAATCTAAACACCCAGACACTGAACAATCAAAACTTTTTATGTGTATCAGTAAATTTTTTTTTTTTTAAGGCAGGGATACTATAAAGGGGAATCTATTTAAAACATTAGTACCTCATAGAAAAATGTGAGAAGATCACAGGATGTCTGTCACCTTAGACTGTTACTAATTTCTTGAATAAGAGGCTCCATAGAGGACTCAAATGTCACTGGCACTTTTGAAACTATTCTATTCCTGACCATTCAATTCAATACATTTCATTGTGGATTTGATTTAAAATGTTGACTTCCCCATTAGTGTCAATGTGGAAAGCGTCTAACTGTGGTATCCCAGCACCAAAGGCTGTCTTTTGGGCTAAAGATTGCCTCAGGCACCCTTCTGTCTATATTTTGGCCCCACTGCTCCAGTGTCTGAACTGTTATAATGTGATATATTGTTGTGTTATGATTTGTTTTAATTTAAGCACTATACCTTTAAGGGATTTTGGCAGAGTGACCAGGTGACCCTGATGCCCCAATGGGGGACCACCAAACCTAGCCCTTATGTAGTGTATGGGGGGGGGGGGAGAGAGTTTAGTCAGTGAGGAGCTGAAGTTCAGTGCAGTTGAAGTAAAGAGTGGAGTGCTGATAGCATGAAGAGAAGCCGAGGGAGAAAAAGACTACAAAATTCCACATCTTCGCCAATCTGAAGGAAAAAAACAGCGCACAGGTAAATATCACAGCCTGGCGGTAAGGAAAGCTCTTGGGGAAAATCTTTTCTTCAGTCAGTCAGTAAAATTAAGTCTTCCAAGTCAGCATGTGCTCCTAATAATCTTAAAGGGGTATTCCAGGATTTTTTTTTATTTGACTATGCTACAGGGGCTGTAAAGTTAGTGTAGTTTATAATATAGAATCTGTACCTGTGTGTGACGGTGGTCTCACAATTCTTCTGTGATTATCGCCCCAATATTTATTTTTAACAGCATACAAAATTACTTATGTCCCAGGATTTCCCAGATTGCAGTACATTGAGACCTGACATCACTAGTCAGGTGATCAGAGGGAGCCTGTCCTGCTTCAATTTTGCAACAGCTGTAGGCCCCCTGGTTAGAAAAAATTGTGTTTCAATTGGTGGGGTGGCTGATGTGTGGAAAGAAGGAAAGTGATCTCAAAGTTTCAAGCATGGAACTGTGGGATGTGTAGTTTAAAAAACAAAATCCAACAGGAAATACCCAGTTCTGGCAAGTAAGTACTAAAATCACTTTATGGTGATAACCCCTTTAAATCTGCATTCAACAACAACTACAACTGCCAGCAAGGCAATAGGCTCCGCGGGTTACACTCTGCCCATCCCTCTGCACAAGAGACTGTATTGTTTGAGATCTGCTACCTCCAGCAAAGTAAAGATAGTTATACATAACCTCTCATTAATGTATGCATTACCCTGCGCCTGGCCAAGGAGAAGCTAACTCAATGTCAGACCGTGTAGGTTAACGGTGCCCTGGCATCACAAACTGATTTATACACCCTGCACACAGTCAGAAGCAGTAGTCACCACATAACAATTGTGCAAATATGCATAACATGAATTTATATTCTGCTGATTTAAAATTCACCCCATGGGTTGGTCAGTTTCCATTTGGAAACCAGAGCATATTCTGAGCATGTTATGTTTGTTTTTTGTGGTCTTCAACCATGAAGCTACACAGGTCTGCCTAGAAGTTGAAGACATAAAATAGTAAGACTTTTTTGCCAAGTTGTTTTTTTTTATATATATTTGAGATGTACTGAGACAATCCAAAACTAGTTGTGATGGTGCACATTGCATTTAGGTTGAACTGGAATATTTACGGTATTTGACCAGCAGCACCAGCATTTAAATGTCCATTATTAAAATAATTGTATATAATAAAATTCACTAACAAAACAAGTCATAACATTATTTAACATGTATGTTTATTATTTTTTTAGGTATAGAATATCATTGTATAATGACCGTCACTATACATATTTTCCTTTTTCAGTGTTTTATATAAGCAAAAGTCATAACAAATATCAATCTTAGTAGTTTAAACAAAGGTAGATCCTATAAAATAACACACTTTAATTAGTAATTATATTAATGTACCTATATAATTACAGACTGACCTAGCTTGACTTACATTAAGTCACTTGGATACAACTGAGGCAATCACTTTCTTCAAATGTGTAATGAAGCCATGCAAGGAAAGTATAACGAAATGTAAAATAAAAGTATGACATGTTTGTAAAAATCACATTTATCAAAGAACACATTTCACGTAGCCAGGCTATCTGCTTTGCAGCTTTAACTTTTTCATTGACTTCAAAAAGGCCACTGAGCCTGGTATCTCTTGGGACGACTGTACACAGCCAAGCCTCAAACATTCTTGCTATAAAATATGACTGTACTTTCAATCCCATGTAACTTATCTCATAAATTAGAATTGGATTTCCAAAGTTCCTAATGGCAAAGACAAGGCCAAAATGTTCTTAGAAATGTTTACAGATATGAGACATTTCCCATTTCCCGTAGGTAAAGTTAATCAGTATGGCCAGAATGTTATAGTAGCTTAAGAACCAGGTGCCAAAGCAAACAAGGACTTTTCAAAACCAATCTAAACGACAGGGCCAAAAGGACAATTTAATGAAATTGCAGCCATGTTAATTTTATAACAAAGCAATAGCAATGTGAAAATATATGGCATGTATAGCACATCCCAATAAGGCTTAAAATAGATTCAGTACCGTAGGAAAATCGGTCAAAATTTAATATGCAGCATGACATTGTCTAAAAATGTTTTCAAAATAAGACATGATATCTAATAACCATAACAGCAAATGTCTTGTTAAGTCTTTAGTGTCCTACATAACCTTTATGAATCCACAACCTTACGTGAGCGGTAGAATTTGGCTCAGTCCCATGAAAACATCTGTTCCCTTTGCAGTTACATTGAGAAGACCTTTTTCTCTGTTGGATTCAATGTCTAACCTGTGTGCCCTTTCCTGATGGTTCGCCCAAATCATACAACTTGTAAATCAACTTATGGACTGACAACAGCAGGTCCTCTTCCCCTTAGCCTTTCATGGGCAGTCAGAGTAGAGGACTGCTGTGAGGACTACTTCCATCATGTCATCAAATGAGAAAGTGTGGGGAAGGTGCCTGAAGGAGACATCTGTACAATTCCCACAATGGAGTCAACTTAAAACATTGACAGATGCATCTATCACATTATACTTTTAACAAAACTGATATAAAATAGCTTGACATGCTAAAGCTGGTCACCAGTGTCCATAATGAAGTTGTATGCGTATGCATCTTCTAAAGGAAGCTGTGTATGTTCTGTAATCATCATTAATATATAACACATTTAAAAATGTATCAGTGATGTGTGTTACATCTTTAAAGTTGATCCGTCACTTGAATATGCTGCTCTTAGAAGATAATTCATCATCCCATTAATTTGAATGGCACAAAGATATTTTGCTAATAGAACTAAATAAATAAAGCAAACTCATAGTTACGCTCTTCAATGTTGGAATGGCCACACCAACAAGAAAAAGTAATTGAATTATGGAAATCACAAAACTATATGCAAATGTTTAAAAAAAAACAAAGAAAAAATGTTTAAAACATCTCGATTTATTCAGTTTCAAGTTATGCTCCCTGGCATGTTATCAATGATGTTATTAATGGTTGTCTGAGGAATGTTCTGCCACGCTGAAAGCACTTGGACATGCTGCCAACCAAAAACATCCCGGATTTGCTCAATGGGAGACACTACAGGGTATGCTAGCACATTTAGGCCATGCAAGCTGATCATAGTAGCATAAGCAACATGCAGCCTGGCATTGTTGTATTGAAAAACAGCTACTAAGACACTTAGAGAAATGGCCATACCACTGGTTCACTAGGATCAGTGTGGTGTACCTTTGTTAAGCCCCTCTTCATGGCATTGCCCAGGTAGTCTACAGAGCAATCTCTGGCTACCGTTAAATCAGAGACAAAATTATCAATTATTATGGAAGAGGATATACCTCCATTCCAGCCACTATTGCTGTCTTGCTCTGCACCATGTTAGCCTTATGTTTTGGCATCTAGACTCTTTTACAAGCTCAATATTATGTCTAAAAAACCCTAATACAAGGAAAATGTCAAAATCCACAATTTCTCAGTCCTGTGCGCAGGTCAAGCACCTCACTAGGGTCCCATATGAAATATTTCTAAAAACTGAAGATTTGTGGTAATATATATTGAGTTTATTTTTTTCCTGTTAATACCTAAAAAAAATTAAAAAAAATACATTAAAATTGAGATTTTGCCAATCAAATAAAAACTTAAAATTTTACCTCAATTTTGCCGTCATTTCTGTGACTCACCTAAAGGGTTAATAAAGTTCCAAATAACTTTAGTGAATTCTTTGAGGGATGTAGTTTCAACATGGGGTGATTTATGCATTTTTTAGCCTACAGGCCTCTCAAACCCACTCCAAAAATGAACTGATCCCCCCAAAAATCTTTCCTACATGCATAAGATTTCACTTTTCAAACACATAATATTAATAAGAATAATTTTTTTCCGAATGTTCATAACATTTTGGAGTTTTTCACAAATAATGGCGAAATGTATTGACCAAAATGTAACCCCTTAAGGACTGAGCGTTTTTCCGATTTTGCACTTTCGTTCTTTTCTCCTTAGCTTTTAAAAATCATAACCCTTTCAATTTTGCACCTAAAAGTCCATATGATTGCTTATTTTTTGCACCACCAATTCTTCTTTGTAATGACATCAGTCATTTTACCCAAAAATCTACATCAAAACAGGAAAAAAATAATTGTGCGACAAAATTGAAGAAAAACGCCATTTTGTAACTATTGGGGGCTTCCGTATCTACGCAGTACATTTATCGGTAAAAATGACACCTGATCTTTATTCTGTAGGTCCATACAATTAACATGATACCTTACTTATATAGGTTTGATTTTGTCGTACTTCTGGAAACAATCATAACTACATGAAGGAAAATTTATACGCTTAAAATTGTCATCTTCTGACTCCTATAACATTTTTATTGTTCCGCGTACGGGGTGGTATGAGGGCAAATTTTTTGTGCCGGGATCTGAAGTTTTTTTGTGGTACCATTTTTGTATTGATCGGGCTGTTTGATTGCTTTTTATTCATTTTTTCATTATATAAAAAGTGACCCAAAAAATGCTATTTTGGACTTTGGAATTTTTTTGCGTGTACGTCATTGTCCGTGCGGTTTTGTAAACAATATTTTTTTAATTCGGACATTTCCGCATGCTGTTATACTGCATATGTTTATTTTTATTTTTATTTACACAGTTTTTATAAATGGGAAAAGGCGGGTGATTCAAACTTTTATTAGGGAAGGGGTTAAATGATCTTTATTAAAGGGGTATTCCAGGCCAAAGCTTTTTTTTATATAACAATTGGCTCCGGAAAGTTAAACAGATTTGTAAATTCGCAATAGAAGAAGGAAATGATGTCCGCACTCACCATGCTGTAGAAAATTGGATGTGCTTTAATAGCGTCTTCAGAGTTCCATAAGAAACAATATCAAAAACACCCGGGTTTAGGGAGGGGGAGCTGCTCCTGGCAAGGAGACTGGGAGCAGTTCCTGACAGCCGCTCCCAGTCTCCTTGCCAGGAGCAGCTCCCCCTCCCTGCACCCGGGTGTTTTTGATATTGTTTCTTATGGAACTCTGAAGACGCTAATAAAGCATATCCAATTTTCTACGGCATGGTGAGTGCGGACATCATTTCCTTCTTCTATTGCGATTTTATCAGGACTGTTACCTGTGTATGCCCAGCACCTTATCCAGCCACACCCGGGAATACTGATTAGATGTTTGCATAGTGGTTTTTCAGCAGTGCCCACCCACTCCTCTCTTACTACTATTTGTTAGATTTGTAAATTACTTCTATAAAAAAATCTTAATCCTTCCAATAGTTATTAGCTTCTGAAGTTGAGTTGCTGTTTTCTGTCTAACTGCTTTCTGATGACTCACGTCCCAGGAGCTGTGCAGCTCCTATGGGGATATTTTCCCATCATGCACAGCTCCCGGGACGTGACATCATCATTGAGAAGTTAGACAGAAAACTTCAGAAGCTAAAAACTATTGGAAGGATTAAGATTTTTTAATAGAAGTAATTTACAAATCTGTTTAACTTTCCGGAGCCAGTTGATATATAAAAAAAAGTTTTTGCCTGGAATACCCCTTTAACTTTTTTTTCACTTTATTTTTGCAATGTTATAGCTCCTATAGGGGGCTTGATCTTTTACATTGATCAATGGTTTCTCATAGGAAACCATTGATCGATGATTCTGCCTCTTGACTGCTCATGCCTGGATTTCATGCACTGAGCAGTGATTCGGCGATCGGACATCAGGAGGCAGGTAAGGGGACCATCCTGCTGTCCTATAGCTGTCCGGGATGCCGCGATTTCGCCACGGCAATCCCGAACAGCCCCCTGAGCTAGCCGGCAACGTTTTAGTTTCAGTTTAGACGCGGGGATCAACTTTGAACACTGCGTCTAAAGAGTTAATAGTGCGGCACACGATCAGTGCCGCGCGCTATTAGCCACAGGTCGCAGCCGTTGTTAGAGGCCATGCTGTGGCCCTGCGTTATAGAACAGGAGTGGACTCAGGGCATACAGGTACGCTCTAAGTCCTTAAGGAATTAACACTGACATAAAGTACAATGTGTGACAAATCTCTGAATCCGTTACCTAAGTTAAAGCATTCCAAAGCTATTACCACACAAAGTGAGACAGGCTAAGTGGTTAAAAAGACCACCGGGCATGACATAATCTTCAAGCACCAGTTATCTCGACACCAGGGGCGTTGCTAGGTCTCCAAATGATCAGGGGCATGGGCCATGGGCATGGCTAAGGGTGGAGACACATAAAGAAGGGTCCGGGACCACTTAATGTTGCATGATGCTACAAAATTTTGCTCCACGTATAAGAATTAGAAGGAAGGGTTAGCCTTATTGGCTATTAGCTGACGCTTCTTCAAGCCAGGATGCTTAAGTGCCAGCTGCAGGGAGGAAGTGTGTTAAGGTGGGAGCTTCTCACTAGAGGTGGGGTTTAAATTTTTTACAGATTTCCTATTTAATGTGACGGACACCCGTGGTGTAGAGTGTTGTGGAAAATTATTTAGGGTATCGTAATCAAGTAAACCAATTGCAATGTGAGGGAAAGGGCTTAAGATGATTTAACCATGTGGAGCTACATCTTCCAGTATGATATAAGCAGTGGTGAAGGAATGCTGGGAATTGATGTTTCATTAAACATAACTGCAGAACTTACAAGTGACTTTAACGTTGATGGGACACAATCAGGCAGAATACAGCATGATATTATTAATGGGATGTCTTCTCTGAGTCAATCACAGGAGGCGTCTTCTTAGAGTCTTCCACTTTTCCTTTTCTTTTCTATCCAGCTTAGACCATCCTGACAACTCCCAGCCATGACTTTGTATTCACAGAACATTTTAAGCTCCTTTTTCGAGCACAAGGCTTACCTATATACAAATTCTCCATGTGTAGTGCCCACAAAATAATAGTGTATACTTTGTATTCACATATATAGTTTCAGACCCCCTCTGTGCCCCCTAAATAGTTGTAGACCTCCTCTATGTGCCCCATATATAGCTGCAGGGCTCCTCTGTGCTCCAATATATAGCTGTAGGCCTCCTCTGTGCCCATATATAGCTGTAAGCCCTCTCTGTGCCCCCACATATAGTTGTTGGCCATAAGATTTTCACTCAGAGGCTGGACTGCTAATGGGAACAGCATTCCTGCTGTGAAAAAGTGCAAGAACTCCGTTCCCATGCATTACTGCAGGACTTGAGCCCTGGTTGTAGGCCCCTCTGTGCCCCCCATAGACATACTGTCTCCAGCCATATACAGTATATGGCTGCAAGGAGTAATAAGGTCCTGTATCAATTTAAACCACTAAGCCAAGTATCAATGTAAATAATAATCACCAACTGACCTACACCAGTGATTAGAGGTGGCTTAAAACATCACTTTTAATATATACTCAATAAAATTAGATAGTACAAATAGTGCCGTTTCGTGCATTTACTCAATAATCTTTGAACCAGAATGTTACTGCTAAAAAGAAATACAATTGTATCCAAGCTAGGAGTGCTATAGTGTAACGCAAGCACATCCAACCATAAGAAAAGGTGCTACAGCAAAGCACAATCAAACTGATATGACCAATCATTTGGGGTCACTCAGCAGATAATTAGTCCTTCAGTCATCCGATGATGGCGACTGAATCTCCCAACGCGTTTCTATCGCCTATTGCGGCGATGTCATCAGGGGAGTTATTGACACAGGAGTCAATCAAAAAAGACCGTCAGGGTGTATATCAACTGAACGGACTATATCAAGGGGCTACAGTTGGGCTGGATGTCAGCCGGCATCTTCGCCACTGCGAGAGTGCGCGCCACCGGTCTTTCCTCTTGAAGTCAAGTAACAGGCAGCCAATCGGAGGTGGTTAAGAAAGGCCTCTGTTGGTGCTGGACTTCAAGGAACACATTCATATGGTTCTTTAAAATCTAATATGATATGTTACATATATCTAAGTACCTAAGTTAAGAGGCTGCCGCATGTTGTGTGTAATTGCATGCTGTAGCCCCTTGATATAGTCCGTTCAGTTGATATACACCCTGACGGTCTTTCTTGATTGACTCCTGTGTCAATAACTCCCCTGATGACATCGCCGCAATAGGCGATAGAAACACGTTGGGAGATTCAGTCGCCATCATCGGATGACTGAAGGAGTAATTATCTGCTGAGTGACCCCAAATGATTGGTCATATCAGTTTGATTGTGCTTTGCTATAGCACCTTTTCTTATGGTTGGATGTCCTTGCGTTTCACTATAGCACTCCTAGCTTGGATATAATTGTATTTCTTTTTAGCAGTAACATTCTGGTTCAAAGATTATTGAGTACATGCACGAAACGGCACTATTTGTACTATCTAATTTTATTGAGTATATATTAAAAGTGATGTTTTAAGCCACCTCTAATCACTGGTGTAGGTCAGTTGGTGATTATTATTTACATCCCAAACCGGAGAAGCAGTGGTCAGAGCACCAAAGGTGGCGTACTGCAAAATTACTGTCCTGGCTGGCCCACTCATCCTGCTGCTTGGCTCTGCTCCTCCAGGCACAGTCCCCTTAGAATAGTGCCATACATAGTACTCCCATGAGTTCACGTACCTGCTGGCCCACACGTCCTCCTCCTGCACGCGGACCTTCTCTCGCACAGATGGCAACATAAACCCTGCGCTAATGTGCTATAGTACATGGGGGGGGGGGTGAGTGAGTTAGGTGGCCGCTGCTGTGCCCCCTCACAGCAGTGCTTCTCTCTTCTCACCCTAGATACTACCCTGATCTCCCTTTCCTTCTTCGGGACCCACTCCTTTCCATTTTTGTGTTTTTTTGTCTTCTTTATCCCTGCTCTTTTTCACATATTCTCATGTTTTATAATTGTTAATTACAAGAATATTGTTCTTTACACTATGACCTCTTCAATAGTCCTACTGCTCAGGCTATGTACATGGCCCCGTCTACACAAATGATATGCTACCTACTGTTTTCCTCATCCCTGTAAACTTCTTATTCTTGCATTATTATGCATAATGTAAAAAGCATGCCTTCCCATTTAATGCCCGTTCTGTACAACATTATTTTTTCTTTACAGGTTTCTTTGTTCCCTTCTTATGAAGACTTTTGATTTTAAATTGTTTTTGACTCACTATAAAAGGTGTCTATTCATTGATGACAAAAACAATAAAAGCATTATAATATAGCCTTGTTGTTTAAAAATATTTAACAATTTATGAAGCAGTATGCCTTTACCCTCTATCTATTTGTATTCTTATTCCTGACACAAATATATTCATTATTCATTTCCATTGATATTTTGCTGTCAGCAGAAGAATTAAAAACTATGAGGATAGGTAAATCATTTTACCAGCCTTTAAAAATGTGGTGGTGCTTTAAATAAAGTGCTTCTGCAGCAATACTTATAAAGTACCACTAGGTGGTGCTACAAGCATATACTGTACATTGGAAACAGCAAAATCCTTTAACTACACCATTCCACAAGCATAAATGGTAACTAAAATGTATCTCATTGTCATTATTAATTTTAAATTTATTTAAGTAACAAAATTAACATTTATTTAAGTAACAAAATTAACAAAATCAGCTTATTGTGTCCCAAAAAATCACGTAAAATACCTGTATATGTATAATATAAGTGTTGTATCCAATCAGTAGAAAAATAGAAATCAAAATATATAATTAAAATATACACATTTAGTATATGATTACACATTTGAGCTGTCTGCATGGCCCTTGCAGAAGCTCACTATATTTAAATGTAGATAAAAAATATTTAATAAAAAAAAACATAAAAATAATATAATATAAATAATAAACGTATAAAACAAATTATTATACTGCCATTTAAGTATGAAAAAGAGTTCTGGTTAAAGCTTATCTTTAGCGGATATTGCAAAGATAAGATAATTCTGGTTCCTGAAAGATAAGCCAAAAATATTATTTTCTGATCCTGGGAAAGCAGGGTGATGTTTCAATTAGATACTATGGCCCAAATTTATGAAACTGTGTGAGAGAAAAAGTGGAGTGATATTTCCACAGCAACCAATCACAGCTCATGTTTCACTTTACCAGAGCTCGTTAGCTGAGCTGTGATTGGTTGCTGTAGAAAAATCTCTCCACTTTTTCTCTCACACAGTTTGATAAATCTCCCCCTATGTATCTGTTGGTGGTTGTAGAGTCCTATGGTAGAAAAAAGGCAATAGGTGCCATGCACCGTACTTTAGATGGTATGTTCTATAGGATATTGTATATACGTTGGTGGTACAGTGGTAACCTGTGCAGGAAACCTGAAAGGGAAGATGATCTGTGCTGTGCACTGCTTACAATCCCGATGTTTGGTCCCGGTTGGCGATCCACTGTCGCTGGTGAGCCTGTGGAGGGAGAGATCTCTATGTCATGTCCAAAGTCGGAGTCCTATAGATGCTGCGGGTGGTGTCTTTCACGTGGGTTTAGCGTGCCTGATGCTGAAGTCCTGTCTTTATGTCAGGATAAACTTTGCAAGTCTTGAAGTGGCAGTATTGTATTGCTAGTAGGCTAAATGCGTTTTGGAGCATACTCCTTTTTCAATAGCTGTGAAGAAGGAGCATAGTACGCTCCGAAATGCGTCTACAGCTATTGAAAACAGCTATTGAAAAAGGAGCATTGTACGCTCCAAAACGCGTCTAGCCTACTAGCAATACAATACTGCCACTTCAAGACTTGCAAAGTCTATCCCGACATAATGACTGGACTTCAGCATCAGGCGCGCTAATGCCATGTGGAAGACGCCACCCGCAGCATCCACATGACATCTCCGACTCAGGACATCACACAGAGATCTCTCCCTACCCAGGCTCACCAGCGACAATGGATCGCCAACCAGGACCAGTCGATACCACTATCTGGCTAGAACCATAGTCAGGTAAGTGTGAGAGCGATGCAGGACCAAACATCGGGATTGGTAAGCAGTGAACAGTACAGACCATCTTCCCTTTCAGTTTTCCTGCACAGGTTTACCACTGTACCACCAATGGATATACAATATCCAATAGGACATACCATCTAAAGCAGTGATGGCGAACCTTTTTGAGCCCGAGTGCCCGAACCGTAATACACGACAACTTTTTTCCCCTCAAAGTGCCAGCACAGCAATTAAATCAAAATACACATTAGGGTTGGCAGTATAGTTCCCCCACATTAGGGTTGGCAGTATAGTTCCCCCACATTAGGTTGGCAGTATAGTTCCCCCACATTAGGGTTGGCAGTATAGTTCCCCCACATTAGGTTGGCAGTATAGTTCCCCCACATTAGGGTTGGCAGTATAAAAATTCCCCCACACAAGGTTGGCAGTATAATTCCCCCCACAAGGTTGGCAGTATAATCCCCCCACAAGGTTGTCAGTATAATTCAACCCACAAGGTTGGCAGTATAATTCAACCCACAAGGTTGACAGTATATTCCCCCCCCCCCCCCCCACAAGGTTGGCAGTTTAGTTCCCCCCCACAAGGTTGACAGTATAATTCCCCCCTACAAGGTTGACAGTATAGTTCTCCCCACAAGGTTGGCAGTATAGTTCCCCAAACAAGGTTGGCAGTATAGTTCCCCCACAAGGTTGGCAGTATAATTCCCCTCACAAGGTTGGCAGTATAATTCCCCCCACAAGGTTGGCAGTAAAGTTCCCCCCACATTAGGCAGGCAGTGTTCCCCCACATTAGGCAGGCAGTGTTCCCACACATTAGGCAGGCAGTGTTCCCTCACATTAGACAGGCATTGTTCCCCAACATTAGGCAGACAGTGTTCCCCCACAGACATACAGCCTCCTGCCATATACAGTGTATGGCTGGAGGCTGTATGTCTGTGTCGGAACACCGAAGATGAAGTCACGCTGGTCACTTACCATGCACGCGCCATCCTCGGTCCTCCCCGATGCTCCCCTCTGCTTTACGGGCGCATGCACGGGACGTCAGGGACATCCCTGTGTGCTCTACCTTCCGGCGGTCCCTGCGTTTTTAAAGCTAACGCGGGGCCGCAGAGAGGTAACCGGGACATCCTTGTGTCCCAAAATGAACTTTCGGGACACAGGGACTTCCGGAATGTGACGGGGGCCTGTGGCCACGTGCTCACAGAGGGGGCTCGGCGTGCCACCTGTGGCACGCATGCCATAGGTTCGCCATCACTGATCTAAAGTATGGTGCATAGCACCTATTGCCTTTTTTCCACCATAGGACTCTACTGCTTTCCCAGGATCAGTAAACAATATTTTTGGCTTATCTTTCAGGAACCAGAGTTATCTTATCTTTGCAATATACCCTATAGATAAGCTTGAACCAGGACTCTTTTTCATACTTAAGTGGAAGTTTAATAATTTGTTTTACACATTTATAATTTTTGTTATTTTTTACTAAATATTTTATCTACGTATAAATATAGTGAGCTTCTGCAAGGGCCATGCAGACAGCTCAATGTGTAATCATATACTAAATAAATGTGTATATTTAAATGATATATTTTTATTTAAATTTTTCTACTGATTGGATACAACATTTATATGATACATATATATATATATATATATATATATATATATATATATATATATAGATATATAGATATATATAGATATACACATGTATTTTCAGGTTTTTTTTTACACTAAAAGCTCCCATACACTAAACATACAAGGATAGTACTAGAGAACGGTTACCTTTTCTCTTCACATTCATTCAGAACATGGGATATATATATATTTTTGCATTTCAAAAATACTGAAAGCCAAAACATTTGTATTTTCATTCAATGGACTGTGTAATGCCTAGTGGTGCAAAGGTGCCAGACACTGTATGTCCTGCCTTAGGCAGTGCCTAATAAGCTCTTGTACATACCGACCTGGGGACTCTTAAAAGGCCCCATGCTGCCATAGCATCCCATCAGCACCCCCATTTACCATGTCACAGAAGTGCTGCTCATAAGGGAGCCTAAACTTGTGCAAATCCTATCAAAGTCAGGAGTAAACTGAATGTTTTATGTGTTTCATTGGACAAGTTATGTGCAGTGAAGAAAAAATTTAATGTGGAAACACAGGTGGCACCGGGTAGTGCTGGATCACTTTTATGTGCAGTAAAATTATTTATAGATTTCTTTTAGGTGCTCACCTTGAATGCTGGGCTGGCAGGCGCAGTGGGGTAGGTGCTTTCTGCCCATTAGGCATACATGTGGAAGCAGCTAGCCATCGGACTCGGTTCCATAAAGTACCGGTGTGCAGAGAAGTAGGAATCAGGTCAACTTGTATCCAGCAGATCCAATAGAACACCGACAGACAACACCACGGATGGACTTACCCTGTTGACTGGGTTCATATTGACTCAACATCTAAACTCAACGTTTGCAATTCACCCTCTACCTTTGCTATTAGGTTTTTCCTTTACTGTTATGTAAAATTGAAAAACCTGTTACTAAGCTTTGCTGTAGTAATATCTTTATAATCTTAATAAAAAAAAAAAAACACTGTTGAAGGAGGTCCTGACAAGGAATCCTAAATAAAAAATCTGACTTGTGGTGACGTAGGGCTCGACCCTGGGTCAATTGTGACATCATACCCTATGAGAGGTGGGTGTGAAGTAAATATTAAAGAAAGGGAAGAGTTACACTAAGTACGGAACTGCTTCTACTGCTGGAAAGCTAGCTAAAGCTAAAGGGAGGGGAGAAGGGGAGATTGTAGGTACACTGGTATTTACACAGAAGACAGCTGCCCTGTGCTCTATAGATGGTCAGAGATAAGAAGGAAGCATTGATTTACCTTCAGAAACAGACTAGATTATCTTCATAAAGCTTTCTTAGGTTATATTTAGGGATGAGCGAATTGAATCTGATGAATCAGAATTCATTGTGGATTTCAGGAAAAATTCAATTTGCAACGAATGCGAATATCGCCGCAATTCGATTGCGCAAATCGCTTCATTAAACTCCATGTACTGTGGTCCAGTCTCCAGGGGGCATCTAAAATGGTGGATCCACGTGTGAGGACATGGGGCAAGGAATCCTGGGAAGGTGGGGACAAGGGTCGGCAGGATGACCCTGAATCACATGCTGCACAGCAGCCAGCCACCGCTGTGATGCCACAGCACTATATAATCAGCCATCACCGATTTTTTGATGATCCAAGCAGATAGGGGTACTCCCCTGTGTAACTTCAATGTCAACCAGTCGTAGCTCATACGTGACACCTGCTGTTGCTCAGGCCCTTTGAGGAAGCCACCTTATTAGTCATTCACCAGGATTATGGGATGTACAATGTCATTCCACTGCTTCATCTGCTACAACACGTGTTGGAAACAATGGCTGGTCAGGGCACTGGAGACGTGGTGCCTACATCTCATGGCCACATGAGCCCTGTGGGGGCTGAACTGGAGGAGGAGGGGGTGAGGGGCACAGTGGAGCACAGTTTAGGTTTTGCGAGATGTACATTTTTTTTTTGTCAACTGACAGAGAGGTGGAGCAGGAGTGGCTAGAGGAGCTAGAGGGTTATGAGGAAGGCGAGACAGAGGACCCAGACACACCATGGCAGTATGCAGTGGAGATGGAGGCAGGGAGTCCCTCCGAGTCACTTGCATAAATGGCACGATGCATGCCTACTTACTTGGGGGACAAACTGACCTACTACAGAGAGATCCTACGTAGTCAGTTGGCCGATGCCCATCTGCGCCATCGTTCGTCCTCCCGCAGGTCTTACTCGGGGGGCCCTGTGTGCTCACCTTCCTGTCATGGCTGCTGGGGAGGGCTGGGGTGGCAGGAGCAGTACTAGCTCCATCGGCAGCTGCCTGAGTCGCTGATGAGTAGCTTTCTTCACCCGCATAGTGACAAAAAAGACGTGGCCTCAAATGGCAGGAATTGCTCAACCCCTAATCCAGTTGTGCATATATATTTGGGTAGCAGATCCTACACTTGTGGTCCATTGCTAAGGGTGATCCCCAGCATAAAATGCATACAATGGAGGATTCCTGCAGCAGACAACAAGTACCACAATGGCATCCTACACCAGATAAAAAGGTGTGGATGTATAACAATTAGAAAGATACAAAACAGGAATTTAAGTGCACTACTGTGGTAGATGTAAGCAATGACATTGGCTAACCCTCAAAACTGATGTTAAAATTGAGAAATTAGCCAGTATATCCTTAGATGAAGGACATACCTGAGCCCGCACACCAACGCCAAGGTTTCTCAAGTGGTGCGGGACCTAACACTTCACCCGCATAGTGAAGAAACAAACTCCTCAGCAGCAGGTAGACCTGGAGCAAGACCTGAAAAAGAAGGTGGTGGCATACCTTGACATGACCATGCCAATGCACCTCGAAGATCCACTGGACTTCTGGGAAGCCAAACTTAGTTTGTGGCCGCAACTAGCCGAGTTTGCCCTGGAAAAGCTGTCCTGCCTGGCCAGTAGTGTGGCGGGGAACATAGTAACCCCAAGGAGAACTCATCTGTCCACAAAAAATATGGAGAGACTGACCCTTGCGAAGATGAATCAGGCATGGATGAGCAAGGATTTACACCTACTAATGCCTGATGCATCGGAGTAGATTGACCATGGTACTAAACCAACACTTCACAAATATTGATAGTGCAAAACATATTTAAGGTGCTGCTCCCCCTATTTAAGTCTCCACCAGAAATTCCTCCGCATCATACCACAAGTAAGAGGATATGCATTAGCTAAAACTTAACTTTTCTCAGGATAAAATATATGTACCCCAAAATATTTTTTTAAATTAAACAAAAGGAAAGGTGTGCAAAAAACACCATGTGCCACCTACACCACCAAGTATTAATGTGATGCAAAGACCTCTAAAAGGTGGAAGGTAACAACGTATGGTCCATTGTAACCAGTGGTGGTAAAAACTTCCCCTGTAAGGCCCTACTCTCGCATTATAAATTCCCTTCTTGGCAAGTGTTACACGCCCTAAAAAGGGCGGCCCCACACAGGAACCTTTCCCTATTTCCACCTTCAAACACTGCCATTTCACAGAGTTTTTAGATGGAAATAGGGAGAGTTTCCTGTGTGGCTCTGTCCTTTTTAAGGCGAGTAACACTTGCCAAAAAGGGAATTCTTACGCTATGCGTTCCGTCCTCACACGCTGGCCATGAGCGCATGGTCCCCTTACCTTCTGCTGCCGACGGGGCATGCGAGCCCCAGTCCGTCACTCTCCGGGTGTTTCTCCTGCCTCTGCCTCCGCCTCTCTGCTCCAGCGCACGTGTCCCCGTCCCTTAGGGCGTGCGCGCGCCGGAGCTTTAAGATTTAAAGGACCAGTACGCTCATTAGTGTAACCACCTGTGGTTTATTTATAAATTCCCCCACCCTCCTCAGTTCTCTGTCGGATCTTTGTTGCCTTGTGCCCTAGAGAAAGTGTTACATTGTATTGCCTCTCCATGTACCAGATCTCCTGCTCTTGTGACTTGACCTTGCTCCTTTGCCGCCTGCCTACTGAACTCCTGCTACGTCCTGACTACGCTACTGTGCCGCCTGCCCTGACCTACTGCTATCCCGACTAAGAGTTTCCTCACCCCTCCTGTGCCTCGCATCTCCTCAGCCGCCTGTGTGGTCGAGCTGTGCCAGAGGTAGCAACCTGGGTGTGGCCTGCAGCTGCAAGCCTATCCTGCTTTGCGGTGGGCTCTGGTGAAGACCAGCGGCACCTTAGACTCCACTCCCTGGTACGGTCTGAGTCATCTGCCACACAGGTCCAGCGGATCCACATACACCAGAGTTCCTGTCTTCAGAAACGTGAGTGTTACAGGAATTATTAATGCGAGAGTAGGGTGTTACAGGGCAAGTTTTTACCCCCACCGGTTACAATGAACAATACGTTGTTCCCTCTCACCTTTTAGAGGTCTTTGCATCACATCAATACTTGGTGGTGTAGGTGGCACATGTTTTTTTTTGCACACCTCTCCTTTTGTTTGATTTGAGAAAAAATTGGGGTACATATATTTTATCCTAACAATATTATTAAAAGTTAAGTTTTACGTAATGCTTGCTTACTTAGCTCAATACTTACTTGTGCACACTAACACTTTTACAAAAGAGACCGTTTTCTTCTGCCTACCTGCCTCAGTCACTATTCGGATCCTGCCACCCGCCTGATGCCAAGCTCTCCTTTTTTCACCCACCTTTGTCACTGGGTACTGGTATTGCCACCCACCGCCTCACTATGTCACCGGGTCACTTTCAGGACTCCTGATGCTGCTGATGCCACCTCCAGGCTGTCTCATACTACCACCATATGTTCTCCTCATGCTGATGCCAGCTCCAGGCTGTCTCATTCTGCTACCATATGTTCTCCTCATGCTGCTGCCACCTCCACGCTGGGTCATTCAGGCACTATATGGTCTCCACATGCTGACGCCAACTCCAGGCTGTGTCATTCAGCCACAATATGGTCTCCTCATGCTGCCGCCAACTCCAGGCTGTGTCATTCAGCCACTTTTTGGGCTCCTCATGCTGCCGCCAACTCCAGGCTGAATCATTCAGCCACTATACGGTCTCCTCCTGCTGCTACCAACTCCAGGCTGTGTCATTCAGCCACTATATGGTCTCCTCATGCTGCTACCAACTCCAGGCTGTGTCATTCAGCCACTATATGGTCTCCTCATGCTGCCACCAACTCCAGGCTGTGTCATTCAGCCACTACATGTTCTCCTCATGCTGCCGCAAACTCCAGGCTGTGTCATTCAACCACGATGTGGTCTTCTCATGCTGCCGCCAACTTCAGGCTGAGTCATTCAGCCACTATATGTTCTCCTCGTGGTGCCGCCACCTTCACACTGTGTCATTCAGCCACTGCATGTTCTCCTCATGCTGCCGCCACCTCCACACTGTGTCATTCAGCCACTATATGGTCTCCTCAAGCTGCCGCTAACTCCAGGCTGTGTCATTCAACCACTATAAGTTCTCCTCATGCTGCCGCCACCTCCAAGCTGTGTCATTCAGCCACTATATGTTCTCATGCGGCCGCCAACTCCAGGCTGTGTCATTTAGCCACTATATATTCTCCTCATGCTGATGCCAGCCCCAAGCTGTTGCATACTGCCACCATATGTTCTAATCTCTATGGTCTGCAGAGTGCTTCCAAAGCATTAACCTCTTAAGGACCCAGGATGTACGAGTATGCCATGACGCCCTGGTAGTTAAGGACCCATGACGTACCTGTACGCCCGTGGGAATTTTGGTCCCTGCTGCGCAACGGGCTGGGGCCTGGATCAGCAGGAAGCCCCGCATAAATGCCCAGGGGGGTCATCAGAACCCCCCATTTCGGTGATCGCCGCAAATCGCGGTGAATTCACACCGTCGATTTTCTGCGATTCCGGGTCATACGCTTCTCCAGTGACCTGGAAAATAAGGGGAATCGGGGTTGTCCAAGACACCCACGATCCCCCTGAAGTGATAGGAGTGAGGTGGCAGGGGTGCCACCCCTCCTATCTCTGCTATTCTTCATTAAGAAGCGACAACCAATAGCAGATCGGGGACGGGAGGGTTATCTTTCGGTTTCCCTGTTCTGGCCACCCACAGTAGGCTGGGCAGAACGGGGAAACTGACAGGGACTGGCGCCGAAGTGCACTTACCCATCGGCGGAGGCGACAATCGGCGGCGGTGATCGGCGGTAGCAGAGGACAGCGATGCGGCTCCCTAGATCCTATGGATCCTATACAGTGGTCTCTAATCTGTAGCCCTCCAGATGTTGCAAGACTACAACTTCCAGCATGCCCAGACAGCTGTTTGGGCATGCTGGGATTTGCAGTTTTGCAACAGCTGGAGGGCTACAGTTTGGAGATCACTGTGGAGTGATCTCTAAACTGTAGAACTCTAGATCTTGCAAAACTACAACTCCCAGCATGCCCACACAGCAGTTTGTTGTCTGAGCATGCTGGGATTCATAGTTTTGCAACATCTGGAGGGCCACAGTTGGGAGATTACTGTGCAGTGGTCTCTAAACTTTAGCCCTCCAGATGTTGCAAAGCTGCAAATCCCAGCATGCCCAAACAGCAAACAGCTGTCTCGGACTGCTGGGTGTTGTAGTTGCGTACCTCCAGCTGTTGCATAACTACATCTCCCAGCATGCCCTTCATCGATCAATACATGCTGGGAGTTGTAGTTTTGCATCAGCTGGGGGCACACTGGTTGGAAAATACTGAGTTAGGTAACAGAACCTAACTAAAGGTTTTCAAACCAGCGTTCCCCCAGCTGTTGCAAAACTACAACTCCCAGCATGCACGGTCTGTCAGTACATGCTGGGAGTTGAAGTTTTGAAACAGCTGGAGGTTTGCCCCCCATGTGAATGTACAGGATACATTAACACGGGCGGGTTTACAGTAAATTTCCTGCTTGAAGTTTGAGCTGCGGCTAATTTTTTGCTGCAGCGCAAACTCCTAGCGGGAAACTCACCGTAAACCCACGCCAGTGCGATTGTACCCTAAAAACACTACACTAACATACAATAAAGGGTAAAACACTACAGATGCACCCCCTTACACTGTGTCCCCCCCCCCCCCCCCCCCAATAAAAATGAAAAACAAGTCGTACGGCAGTGTTTCCAAAACGGAGCCTCCGGCTGTTGCAAAGCAACAACTCCCAGCATTTCCGAACAGCCACTCACTGTCCAGGCATGCTGGGAGTTTAGCAACAGCTGGAGGCACCCTGTTTGGGAATCACTGGTGTAGAATACCCCTATGTCCACCACTATGCAATCCCTAACTTAGTCCTCAAATGCACATGGTGCTCTCTCACTTCAGAGCCCTGTCGTATTTCAAGGAAACTGTTTAGGGCCACATATGGGGTATTTCCATACTCGGGAGAAATTGCACTAAAATTTGGGGAGGGCTTTTTCTTCTTTTACCCCTTATGAAAAGGAAAAGTTGGGGGCTACACCCAGCATTCATTGACCCCTGTAATGTCACAGCCCTATATAACTGGCAGCCATCTTGCTGCTACTCATTTCATCCATGCTCTCAGAGAGAGAGGACGTACTGCGTGTGTGTGAATTGCTTATACCACAGCGTACCACTGCAACTGCTAGTCACAGCAGCATTGTGGACAGACAGAAGTGCAGTGCTTTGGTGTGCTCACTGAGAAGGATCTTACGATATATATACCTCCTATTCACGTTATTGAGCATTTCATCAGAGAGGGGCAGACAGCTTTTCGTTGCCTCATACATATCAACAAGCTGCCTGAACTTTATGAACCATCTTATCACCTTATTTTTCAGCTCAATTCTGTGCTTTTTTTGCTTCAGAAATAATCTGCTGATTAGAATTTTGTGTAGACTGTATAAAAACCAGTGCACACCATTCTTAACACTCTGTGACAGAGTGCAATTTAGGGTTTAATCCCTGTTTTTTTTTTCTTCTTTTAGTGGTGCTGCACTGTTGTGTCTTGCTGCTGTTCACAAATACGTTTTTTCAGCGGACCCTAGTGCATTTGTCTGCCCTCATACGTGCATACCACATACCTACATCAAAGCAGTCTACTATTTTGTGTCAGTAACAAGTCTATATACAGGGAAAGTCCTGGCAAAAGTAATCACCTGCTGGTGTTTTACAAAAATACTGAGTTTTTCTGCATATTGTTGTGCATTTTTCTGCCCTCATCAGTGCATACCGCATACGTACATCCAAGTAGTGTACCATTTTGTACCTGTTAATCTGTCAAGGGCCTACATACTGGGAAAGTCCAAACAATAGTACTCACCGGCTGGTGATTTACAAAAATGCAGAGTTTTTCTGCGTATTGTTGCACATTTTTCTGCCCTCATCAGTGCATACCGCATACGTACATCCAAGTAGTGTACCATTTGGTACCTGTTAATCTGTCAAGGGCCTACATACTGTGAAAGTCCAAACAATAGTACTTACCGGCTGGCGTTTTACAAAAATTATAGAGTTTTTAGGCTCATTGTAGCACATTTTTCTGCCCTCATCAGTGCATACCGCATTCGTACATCCAAGTAGTGTACCATTTTGTACCTGTTAATCTGATAAGGGCCTATATACTGTGAAAGTCCAAACAAAAGTACTCACCGGCTGGTGTTTTACAAAAATACAAAGTTTTTCTGCGCATTATTGCGCATTTTTCTGCCCTCATCAGTGCATACCGAATACGTACATCCAAGGAGTGCACCATTTTGTACCTGTTAATCTGTCAAGGGCCTATATACTGTGAAAGTCCAAACCATAGTATTCACAGGCTGGTGTTTTACCAAATACTGATTTTTCTGCGTATTGTTGCGCATTTTTCTGCCCTCATCAGTGCATTCCGCATACGTACATCAAAGTAGTGTACCATTTTATACCTGTTAATCTGTCAAGGGCCTATATACTGTGAAAGTCCAAACAATAGTACTCACTGGCTGGTGTTTTACAAAAATACAGAGTTTTTCTGTGTATTGTTGCGCATTTTTCTGCCCTCATCAGTGCATACCCCATACGTGCATCCAAGGGCCTACATACTGTGAAAGGACAGCCAAAAGCAATCACCTGCTGCTGTTCTAGACAAATACTGTTTAAAGAGTAGTGAAGCGTATTGTAATACTCTCATATACGCACTAAGTATGTCAGGCAGAGAAGAGCCAGGACATGCACAGAGGAGTGGCAGAGGCCTAAATACTTCAGGCAGAGGTTGCAGCAGACTAGGGGCGAGTGGCAGCAGGAGTCGCAGCGAGAGGCCTGAGCTCAAGTAATCAGCCAGCGGTCATGTCTCGACCAGCAACCCATCTGCCGTCGTCTATTGGTTAACACGCTCATCCACTTCATCACAAGTGACATCTGACACCCCCAGTCAACAGTCGGTGGGTTCCTCAGACACAATCTTCAGTTGGCATGGCCTGGGAGCAGTCCCTGTCCTCCCAATGCCTTTGTCCTATGCTGTTCCCTCTCCTAGAGAAGTATCTTATGCTCTGGGTTCAGCTCCACTATTCACTGAGGACGATCTAATAGAGGACAGTCTACTGCCCAGCCAAGAAGGGGAAGAGACATGCGCCGCTTGCTCCGCTAGGCGGCCAAGTAGTGATGCGGAGAGTGATGTGGGAGGCGGTGTTGCCAGGGTTCAGGATCCTGAAGCAGACACTGTTGGGGAACATGAGGAGGACATCAGTGACATGAAGACACCTGTTGTTGATGATGATGATGAAGTCAATCACAATTGGGAGCCAGGTGCAGAAGGGGCTTCATAATCATCAGGAGAAGAGAGTGGCAGGTTGCCCTTGAGGCAGCAGCTGAGTCAGCAAGGTTGGCAGTCGGCATGGTGACAGGAGTGGAAATTCTGGAGCCAAATGTGCCCGGGGGAGACCACCTTCTTCGCTGCAACCTACCTTTCCAGGAGGTAGTGGAACAGGGGTTCCTGGAGACGGCACCAGTAGCAGTCAATTAGTGCGGACTGTAGGTGGGAAAATCAGCTACTCGGCAGTGTGGTAGTTTTTTCATCAGGCATCCGGAGGAGGTTCGCGTAGCCACATGCAAGATATGTTGGCAGAAGGTGAAGCGTGGCCAGGCTCCCAATGTCGGCACCACGGCCCTGCGTCAACACATGCTTTGCCACCATAAAGCGGCCTGGGAGAACCGTGGCTCCGATGTAGTGGTCCAGCCTGCTGCATCACCCAGTGGCCATCCGCTCCCTCCTTCATCCAGCCAAGACTCCACCACCTCAGCCAAAGGGAGCTGTGTGTCAAACCCTCCTTCTGTCGCTCCAGATGCTCCTGTTTCTCCCACTTTTACTCAGCCATTCCGCCAACAATCCATCGGTGAAACCATGTCCAAGAGACAACAGTATGCTCCCACTCATCCAACAGTGCAGAGATTAAATGTGCTCCTGTCTAAGTTGCTGGTGCTGCAGTCCCTCCCTTTTCAAGTGGTGGACTTTGCACCTTTCAGAGAAATGATGGCTTGTGCCAAGCCGAGGTGGAGAGTCCCAAGCCGTCATTTCTTTGCGAATAAGGCAGTACCAGCCCTGCATAAGTTTGTACAAGAGAAGGTGGATAATACAATACAGGAATATGGGTGCATTACTGTGATAGATGTATACAATGACATTGGCTATCCCTCAACACTGATGTTAAAATTGAGACATTCGCCAGTATATCCTTATATGAAGGATATACCCGAGCCCGCACACCAACGCCAAGGTTTCTCAAATGGCACGGGACCTAGCGCTAAACCTACCTGTGCGTGATAAGCAAAACAGGGGCCAGTGGGCAATTACGGCAGCATTAGATCGACTCACAGCGTCCTCCCAGGTACCCTCCAGCGTGGCTACAAACACACACATACAATGGGAGGAGAGAGGCAGGCTGCAAGCCCCAACTAAGTTGGCTAATATAGGTGCATGGCCTCACAGGTGCTACCCTAATGCTGCCTGGAAGATATTCAAGGTGCATTACATAAGGAGTTTACACACCTCCAAGTATAAAATTTAAACAAACAACAAAAAACGTGGTCTCAAATGGCTGGAGGTGCTCAACCCCAGTATAAATGCACAACCGCATTTGAGGTTGAGCACCTCCAGCCATTTTGAGACCACGTTTTTTGTTGTTTGTACAAGAGAAGGTAGGCCAGTCCTTGAGCCTGTTGGTGTGTTCAAAAAAGCACGGCAGCGCCGAAGTTTGGAGCTGTAACTACGGGCAGGGACAATACGTATCTTTTACGGCCCACTGGGTAAATGTGGTTCCTGCACAGCCACAACAGCTACTTGGACAGGTCACACCGCTTCCTCCTCCACGCTCTCAGGCAGTTGGTCCTGTGACAGTGTGCGACTCCCCCTCCTCATCCTCCACCGTGTCCTCGGCCTCCACTGCAGGTACAAATCTCAGTGGTCCTTCATCGTACCATGTGTGAAGGGTACGGCAGTGTCACGCTTTACTTCACATGGTTTGCCTTGGCGAACGGAGTCACACAGGGGTGGAACTGCTAAAATTCATTCGTCAGGAAATCCGAGTATGGCTTACTCCACGAAATCTGGAAATGGGAACTATGGTGACCAACAGCTGGAAGAACATTGTGTCCGCGCTGTGACAAGGAAGTGTGAAACATGCGCCCTGCATGGCACACGTGTTGAATCTGGTTGTCAAGCACTTCCTGAAGTCTTCACCCCATTTGCAAAGCACACCCTCCTTGAGCTGCAGCGTCCTCCATATGTTGGACAGACTATACAAACAAAGAAAAGCTATCACCGATTTCTTGATGATCCAAGCAGATAGGAGTATGCTCCTGTGTAACTTCAATGTGAACCAGTGGCAGCTCATACGTGACACCTGCCATTTGCTGAGGCCCTTTGAGGAAGCCACATTATTTGTAAATCACCTGGATTATGCCATGAACGACGTAAATCCACTCCTACATTTCCTTCAACAAATTATTGAAACGATGGCTGGTCACGGCAATGGAGACGTTGCGCCTATATCTCAAGACTACATGAGCCCTGTGGGGGCTGAACTGGAGGAGGAGGATGAGGGGCAGAGTGGAGCACACTTTTGGTTGGACGAGATGGCCGGTGTTTCTAGTCATCGGACAGGAGAGAAGGAGGAGGAGCAGCCAGAGGAGCTAGAGGGTTATGAGGAAGGCGAGACAGAGGACCCAGACACACCGTGGCAGTATGCAGTGGAGATGGAGGCAGGTATTCCCTCCGAGTCACTGGCGCAAATGGCACGATGCATCCTGATTTGCTTGCGTAGTGACCCCCGAATTGTCAAAATTCGTCAGCGGGATGACTTCTGGCTCACCACCATATTGGACCCTCGCTACCGTCCCAGAATGGGGGGTCTTTTTTACACCCACTGAGAGGGAGGACAAACTGACCTACTACAGAGACATCCTACGTAGTCAGTTGGCCGATGCATTTCGGCGACATGGTACATCCACTCGCAGGTCTGACTCGGGGGGCCCTCTGCGCTCACCTTCCACTGCCATGACTGCTTAGGAGGGGAGGGGGGGCATGAGCAGTACCAGCTCCATCAGCAGCAGCCTGAGTCTACAGTCGCTGATGAGTAGCTTTCTTCACCCGCATAGTGAAGCAACTCATCAGCAGCAGGTAGACATGGAGCAGGACCTGAACCAGCAGGTGGTGGTATACCTTGACATGGCCATGCCAACAAACATTCAAGATCCGCTGGACTTCCGGGCAGTCAAACTTGATTTATGGCCTCAGCTAGCAGAGTTTGCCCTGGAAAAGCTGTCCTGCCCGGCCAATAGTGTGCCATCAGAGTGGGTGTTTAGTGCGGCCGGGGCCATAGTCCCCCCAAGGCGAACTCGTCTGTCCACGAAAAATGTGGAGAGACTGACCTTTGTGAAGATGAATCAGGGATGGATCAGCCAGGATTTACAGCCACCAATGCCAGATGCCTCAGAGCAGATTGACCATGCTACACCAACACTTCACAATTGTGGTTATAAAACCCTCTTGGGTTATCAATTAGGGTTATGAAACCCTCTTGGCTACTGTGAATGCCTGCTCCTGACTCATCCTGTGTCTTTCAGGAACTACTTGCCTCATGGATGCTTCGGGCCTTGGGCCTTTAATTTTTGGATGTTTAGCAGTAGCTAAATACGTGCTTTATGCGAATTTCAACATTGATCTTTAAATGTAAGGGGTTATGAAACCCTCTTGGGTACTGCGATTGCCTGCTCCTGACTCATCCTGTGTCTCTTTCAGGAACTACTTGCCTCACTGATGCTTCGGGCCTTGGGCCTTTAATTTTTGGATATTTAGCAGTAGCTAAATACATGCTTAATGCAAATTTCAACATTGATCTTGCAATGTAAAGGGGTTATGAAACCCTCAGGTGTGCTGCTGATGCCTGCTCCTGTGTCTTTCAGGAATTACTTGTCTTACTGATGCTTCTGGGCTTGGGCCTTACATTTTTGGATGTTTAGCATGAGATAAATACATGCTTAATTGAGATTTCAACATTGATCTTTCAATCTTAGGTGTTATGAAATCTTCTTGTGTACTGCTGATGCATTTTCCTGACGGTGTCTTTCAGGAACTACTTTCAGGATTACTGATGCTTCTGGACTTGGGCCTTACATTTTTGGAATAGATACATACATGCTTAATTTTAATTTCAAAATGTATGGTGCAATGTATGGGGTTATTAAACCCTCTTGGGTTCTGTTTCTTTCAAATTTTCTGATAATTTTCACAGAAGTAAATTTGAATTTTCCAGAGTACTAACCATTATACCATGTTGTGTGTATTTCATCAGACAATATACCTAAAACAACTTTAATATTTTCTTCTGACTGAGTGAACTATTGAATTATTCTAGTACATCTTTTAATAAACACTGAAGTTAGCCTTTTTTTATTCAGTCTATTCTTTATTTTCGGAAGCTCAATTTTGTGCAAGCCTTTATTTGATGGAACTGGGCTACAGCTGACTGCTGTGTCATGTGACTCAACACTGTTATCCACTTTTAATGAGAGTGTCTAAAGGTTGTCATTTTTACTTTCTATTAAAATTGGAGTGTCTGTCTGAATTTCTGAGATAGAATCTGCTATCTGGTGATCTCGATAATTAAAATCCTCAAAGGATTTACTTTTTGCTTCTTTGGATGGACCTACTTCCTATGTGTGTGAGCCATAGTGGCTTCCCATTGCTTCAGCCACCTCAATGATCTGGCATTCAGACACCCTATAGTCTAGAATCTGCTATCAGGTGGTCTTGAGTTAAATAATTAAAAACCTCAAATTAATTGATATTTCAATCTGATTGCTTATTAAATCCCCCGTTGTACTGCAAATGCCTTTTCCTGACAGTTTTTTTTCCCGGACTAATTTACTTAATGCTGCTTCTGGCCTTGGCCCTCAAATTTTGTGATATTTAGCAATAGCTTAATTGAAATTTCAACATTGATCTTGCAATGTAAAGGGGTTATGAAACCCTCGGGTGTACTGCTGATGGTTGCGCCTGTGTCTTTCAGGAATTACTTGGCTTACTGATGCTTCTGGGCTTGGGCCTTACATTTTTGCATGGTAGCACTACCTAAAATGTTCAATAGAGATTTCAAAGTTCACCTTCTAATTTTAGGGGTTGTGAACCCCTCTTGTGTACTCATGCTGCTTCCTGCTCCACTCTGTTAGCCCGTTGGTCCTGTGACAGGGTGTGACTTCGCCTCCACATCCTCCACTGTGTCCTAAGTCTCCACTGCCCGGACAAGTCTCAGTGGCCCTCCAGCATACCATGTGTGCAGGACACGGCAGTGTCACGCTGTTCTTCACATGGTTTGCCTTGGCGAAAAGTCTTGGAATCAATGGCCGGTCAGAGGAATGGAGACGTTGCACCTACATCTCACGGCCACATGAACCCTGTGGGAGCTTGTTAAATTTGGTCCTTTGTACCCTCACGCTGGGGTCCGGGACACTCAAACTTTGATTTAAATTTCCAATAAAAAAATCAGACATTTCAATGGTCTCCTCATGCTTCAGCCAACTCCAGGCTGTGTCATTCAGGCAATATATGGTTTACTGATGCCACTGCTGGGCCTGGGTCTGGGAATTCAAAATTTATCATAGGTAGCACCCGCTATCCAAAATCTTCTTCAAAAATTTCAAAAATTATTGTGTTTTATTTTAGGGATTGTGAAGACCTGGTGTGTACTCGTGCATCAGCCAACTCCAGGCTGTGTCATTCAGGCAATATATGGTTTACTGATGCCGCTGCTGGGTCTGGGAATTCAAATTTTATCATAGGTAGCACCCGCTATCCAAAATCTTCTTCAAAAATTTCAAAAATTGTTGTGTTTTTTTGGGGGGATTGTGAAGCCCTGGTGTGTACTCGTGCATCAGCCAACTCCAGGCTGTGTCATTCAGGCAATATATGGTTTACTGATGCCGCTGCTGGGCCTGGGTCTGGGAATTCAAATTTTATCATAGGTAGCACCCGCTATCCAAAATCTTCTTCAAAAATGTTTGTGTTTTTTCTTAGGGATTATGAAGCACTGGTGTGTACTCATGCATCAGCCAACTCCAGGCTGTGTCATTCAGGCAATATATGGTTTACTGAGGCCGCTGCTGGGCCTGGGTGTGGGAAATTAAAATTTTATCATAGATAGCACCCGCTATCCAAAATCTTCTTCAAAAATTTCAAAAATTGTTGAGTTTTTTTGGGGGGATTGTGAAGCCCTGGTGTGTACTCATGCATCAGCCAACTCCAGGCTGTGTCATTCAGGCAATATATGGTTTACTGATGCCGCTGCTGGGCCTGGGCCTGGGTCTGGGAAACTCAAATTTTATCATAGGTAGCACCCGCTATCCAAAATCTTCGATTCAAATTTCTAAATTCATCTTTTAATCGTGAAGGCCTAGTGCCTACTCATGCTGCCAACACCTCCACGCTGTGTCATTCAGCCACTATATGGTCTCTTCATGCTGCCAACACCTCCACGCTCTGTCATTCAGCCACTATATGATGTCCTCATGCTGCCAACACTTCCACGCTTTGGCATTCAGCCACTATATGGTCTCCTCATGCTGTCAACACCTCTACGCTGTGTCATTCAGCCACTATATGGTGTCCTCATGCTGCCAACACCTCCACACTGTGTCATTCAGCCACTATATGGTGTCCTTATGCTGCCAACACCTCCATGCTGTGTCATTCAGCCACTATATGGTCTCTTCATGCTGCCAACACCTCCACGCTGTGTCATTCAGCCACTATATGGTGTCCTCATGCTTCAGCCTCATCCAAGCTGTGTCATTCAGCCACTATATGGTGTCCTCATGCTGCCAACACCTCCACGCTGTGCCATTCAGCCACTATATGGTGTCCTCATGCTGCCAACACCTCCACGCTGTGCCATTCAGGCACTATATGGTCTCCTCATGCTGCCAACACCTCCACACTGTGTCATTCAGCCACTATATGGTCTCTTCATGCTGCCAACACCTCCACGCTGTGTCATTCATCCACTATATGGTCTCCTCATGCTGCAAACACCTCCATGCTGTGTCATTCAGCCACTATATGGTCTCCTCATGCTGCCAACACCTCCACGCTGTGTCATTCAGCCACTATATGGTCTCCTCACACTGATGCCACCACCAGGCTCTGTCATTGTGCCGCAGTGATTCTAAAAATGATGTTGGTAATCTGCATGTTATTCTGAATAACAGTATTATTTCACTACCCCAGCACACTCCATATGCGTTTTAGAACACAGCTAAGTGTTCTATACCCCTATTGAGGCGAAAAAATTCGGATCGAAACAAACTTTTTCGGAAAATTCGGCGAATCGGCCGAATCACATTTTTGAAAAGTTTGCTCATCTCTGGTTCAGAGTTCAGTTCTGCGGACTAGTGCAGTTGTAGCTGAGGTACAGTTTGGAGAAAGTCTGAAGAGAGAGTGTGAGGTGTTCTAAGAAGGCCACAAGTCAAATAATGCAACTACGCATCTTCTAAAGCATATTCCCTGCACCCAGGTGAATGTCAAGCCTAGCGGAAAGCACAAAAGTCCCAGGGATCCAAGTCAGTCTAAAGCAGTCAGTCATACAATTCAGTCAAGTCTGAAAATCAGTCATATTCAGCACAATCAACTAAAAATCCCAGCAAGCCGATAAGCTCCCAAGATTTACCCTGTACCTCCCTTTATACCAATCTAAGCTGTAATGGATTTTACCATCTATCCTGCCTCAATAAAGTCAATTTTTCCGTAACTTTGCATCGGAGTACTTATTGCCCCGTGCCTGGCCCAGGAGACGCTGTCTCAACCTCGGAGATTGTAAAGGCTAACCATGCCCTGGCGTCACGAAAAGGTTAATTTGCACATTACCCGACACCACAGATACATACCACCAAAGTGAAATATAGAATAAAGGGGTTGCATTGAAAAGGATTGTTTGTGGGCTCCATTGCACATATCCACTGGGTAACATTCTGCGTCAAATCCTGATTCAGTGCTATAATTAACCATCGGAGAAGCCCAGCTAGTGCAATACCAACATATAGCACATTGCACCAAGTAAAGGGGATTGTGAAAAGTGACCAGACTCCGAGGCTCCACAAGTAGTTGTGTACTGTCAAGAATTGTACCAAGTCAAGTTGCATTATTCTGTACTGTTTGAAGAAAGTTCAGTAAGATCTGCAGTTGCTCTCCAAATCAACTAAATCTTCCCTGGTCTCTCTGTAAGGGGAACAGTTTATTTGACAAAGGAATATTGTTTGTACATTTCAGTCATGTGACATAATTGGGACTACTACTCCCATCATCAACCCATCTCATACAGGTCTCCTGTTGTACCACATAGAAACAAGAAAAAAACTCCTCCACCTTCACTTAGTGTCTATAACAGTATATTTCTAAACAGGAAGCATGTATACGTTGGTGGGGATTACTGATCCGATTCTAATCCTAATTTATTTAATTATTCCTGTGTTCTAATCTTGTTCAGTAATCCAGTTCTGACAGAGGTTTAAGAATGGATTAGGTACAAAGTAACATGTCCTTTTATTAAAGGGAAAGAGCAAATATTCTAATGCATACAATGTGATGTATGGCCCACTGCAGCATGTCTAATGTCACCAGGAATGACAGCAGGGTGCACCCTAAAGAGCTCTTTACCCGGGACGCCTATGATTTTTTGGCTCTAATTCTAGCTACTCTTGGTGTTTGGGGATTGTGGAATAACCTGCTGATTTTAATTCTATACTTTAAGTTTAGAACTTTAAGGACTCCTACAAATCTTTTGCTGGTGCACGTCAACTTCAGCGACCTATTATTATGCATTTTTGGATTCAGTTTTCACTTCGCCTCATGTGTGAGCAGAGAGTGGATTTGGAATGAAGCAGGCTGTGTTTTTGTTGGATTCTGCAAAAACGTCTTTGGTAGGTGAACTAACCATTGTTTTCCATTAACAATAAGGCCATGTTTACACGGCGTAAATTGTGCGCAATGTCAGCACGGAAAACACGTGTGGACATTCTGCACATTTGAAGAATCCGGCGATTGATAGGACTGCGCCGAAATGTGCCATCTCATAGACAGCAATGCATTTCTGAGCAAAATCCACAAAAAGGATAGGCATGTATATGCTTTTTGCGGACACCGGAATGGGGATTTCCGCGGCTGAAACATCTACTCCGGAAATTCCCCATGTGAACAGTGCAGCAGAATCCCGTTGAAATTTAAGGGACTCTGCTGCAGTGGAATGTCTGTGTGGAATATACCTGCAAATTCCACACAGACATTCCGCTGTGTAAACATACCCTTAGCATCATAGTAAAGGAAGTAAATGTTTGCACGGTCTATTTATCATATTAATGCATCTTGTTTTTCTGCAGTCCTATGCAAAGCAATACAGAGGGGCAAAAAAAAGTATTTCGTATGCCACCAATTGTGCAAGTTCTCCCACTTAAAAAGATGAGAGAGGCCTGTAATTTTCATCATAGGTATGCCTCAACTGTGAGAGACAATATGAGAAAAAAATCCATAAAATCACATTGTCTGATTTTTAAAGAATATATTTGCAAATTATGGTGGAAAATAAGTATTTGGTCAATAACAAAAGTTCCTCTCAATACTTTGTTATATACCCTTTGTTGGCAATGCAGAGGTCAAATGTTTTCTGTAAGTCTTCACAAGGTTTTCACACACTGTTGCTGGTATTATTGCCCATTCCTCCATGCAGATCTCCTCTAGAGCAGTGATGTTTTGGGGCTGTCACTGGGCAACACAGACTTTCAACTCCCTCCAAAGGTTTTCTATGGGGTTGAAATCTGGAGACTGGCTAGGCCACTCCAGGACCTCAAAATGCTTTTTACGCAGCCACTCCTTCGTTGCCCGTGTGGTGTGTTTGGGATGATTGTCATGCTGAAAGCTAGGTTTAAACTTTAATGCCCTTGCTGATGGAAGGAGGTTTTCACTCAAAATCTCACGATACATGGCTCCATTCATTCTTTCCTTTACATGGATCAGTTGTCCTGGTCCCTTAGCGGAAAAACAGCCCAAAGCATGATGTTTCCACTCCCATGCTTTACAGTGGGTACAGTGTTCACTGGATGCCACTCAGCATTCTTTCTCCTCCAAACATGACGAGTTTAGTTTTCCCCAAAAAGTTCTACTTTGGTTTCATCTGACCATATGACATGCTCCCAATCCTCTTCTGGATCATCTAAATGCTCTCTAGCAAACTTCAGACGGGCCCGGACAGGTACTGGATTAAGCAGGGAGGACACGTCTGGCACTGCATGATTTAAGTCCCTGGCGGCATAGTGTGTTACTGATGGCAGCCTTTGTTACTTTGGTCAGCTCTCTGCAGGTCATTCACTAGGTCCCCCCATGTGGTTCTGGGATTTTTGCTCACCGTTCTTATGATCATTTTGATACCACGGGGTGAGAACTTGCGTGGAGCCCCAGATCGAGGGAGATTATCAGTGGTCTTGTATGTCTTCCATTTTCTAATAATTGCTCCCACAGTTGATTTCTTCACACCAAGTTGCTTGCCTATTGCAGATTCAGTCTTCCCAGCCTGGTGCAGGTCTACAATTTTGTTTCTGGTGTCCTTCAACAGCTCTTTGGTCTTTGCCATAGTGGAGTTTGGAGTGTGACTGTTTAAGGTTGTGGACAGGTGTTTTTTATACTGATAACAAGTTCAAACAGGTTCCATTAACAGGAGGACAGAGGAGAATCTTAAAGAAGAAATCTTGCTTGTTTGTAGGTGACCAAATACTTATTTTCCACCATCTTTTCCAAATAAATTCTTTAAAAATAAGACAATGTGATTTTATAGGAATAGAGTATGGGTCAGCTCACCCAGAATAGACTAAACGTGGCGCGGACAGGTGCGGACCTCAGCACAACAAGATGAAGAGAAAAATAGGAGTCCAGCACGGTATATTCAAAGCAGCTTGCGTGGTTTATTATAACATGCACGCAGTACACAAGATAAGCATGATGGTGACGCGTTTCGGCCGGTGGCACCCGGCCATGCTCATACAAAGGTAAGACTGCCATGCTGTCTTTATAAGGAGGAGGATGCTCGTCAAGGGAATACGCACCTGTGAACTGCACCTGTAGTGCAGAATTGACAAGCGCCTCCCACCCATATAGGACTGTTACAATGTAGAATATACAGTAAAAAAAATATTTCACCCAGCCTTTTTCAATCTAAAACTGGTCACAAACCTACGTGGCTCAATGTCCCTGGTTCTTATAAATGTGGACACAGAAAGTGTATTTGCTGTGGAATTATGGCCAATGGTAAGCAGTTTACATCTTACTCCACGGGTGACACTCACAATATAAAACAATATGTCAATTGCAATGCTCCTTTTGTAATTTATTTAATATCACGTGAAAGCTGCCAGACCCAATATGTTGGTTGCACTACTAACCCTCAGAAGGTTAGAGTGCCCAAACATTTGTCGGATGTTGTGCATTTTAATTCGAGAAATGTATCCATGATTACACGTCCCTGTGCCGAACAACATTCCGGTAGTACGGCAACCTTCAAACTTCAGGGTGTCAGGGTCCGGATGGGTATGCAGTGAGGATACTGGTGGTGGATCCTCTGTGTCAGTGGGGTGATGACGTGGGCAGGGCAGGCAGCAAGGATCGTAGTCAGGGGCAACAGCAGAGGGTCTGGAACACTGGCTTGGAACATACACAAGAACGCTTTCACTGGCACTGAGGCAACAAGATCCGGCGATACCAGGAAGGGGAAGTGGGTTTTCATCATGAGGACACAGGTGAATATACTGATTGGGCCAGGCGCCAATCAATGGCGCACTGGCCCTTTAAATCTCAGAGAGCTGGCGCGCGCCCTAGGGAGCAGGGCCGCGCGCCCCGGGACTGAGCCGACGGAGGACGGGACAGGTGAGGGGATTGGGATGCGAGCTGCGGGCGGGCGCGTCCCGCTACGCGGGTCGCATCCCCGCCGATGACACTAATGCAGCGCTCCCGGTCAGCGGGTCTGACCAGGGTGCTGCATGGAGGTGAACGCCACGAGCGCTCCGGGGAGAAGCAGGGACCCGTAGCGCTCGGCTTAACAGTATCCCCCCCCTTGGGTTACCCCCTCTTTTTGGAGCCTAGGAACCTGTGAATGAGCTCCTTGTCGAGGATATTATCCTCCGGTTCCCAAGACCTCTCTTTGGGGCCACAATTCTCCCAATCTACGAGAATTTTTTTTTTATACCTCTGACCACTTTGGAAGCGAGGATTTCCTTTACAGCGAAGACATCAGAGGAACCAGAGACAGGAGCTGGAGCGACAACCTTGGGGGAGAAGCGGTTAAGAACGAGAGGTTTGAGAAGTGAAACATGAAAGGAGTTAGGAATACGGAGAGAAGGGGGAAGAAGAAGTTTGTAGGAGACAGGATTGATTTGAATCTTGATTTTAAATGGTCCAAGGTAACGTGGACCCAGCTTGTAGCTGGGAACGCGGAAGCGGATATACTTGGCAGAGAGCCACACTTTGTCCCCAGGAGCGAAGAGAGGAGGAGTTCTTCTCTTCTTATCGGCATGTCTTTTCATACGAGACTAGGCCAGTAGGAATGACTTTTGAGTCTCCTTCCAGATAACAAAGAAGTCCTGGGTAACTTCATCTACAGCAGGCAATCCAGAAGAAGTGGGAATGGGGAGGGGGGGCAGAGGGTGACGGCCGTACACCACAAAAAACGGGGATTTGGCAGAGGATTCTGAATTTTTGAAATTGTATGAGAATTCAGCCCAGGGTAAAAGGTCGACCCAATCGTCTTGGCCGGAGGAGACAAAATGTCGCAAATAGTCACCAAGAATCTGGTTTACTCTCTCTACTTGTCCATTGGATTGGGGGTGATAGGAGGACGAGAAATTTAATTTGATTTTTAATTGGTTACAGAGAGCTCTCCAAAATTTCGACACAAATTGAACACCTCTATCCGAGACGATATGCGTGGGTAGCCCGTGAAGGCGAAAAATATGTAGAAAAAATTGCTTCGCCAATTGTGGCGCAGAAGGAAGACCTGGAAGCGGAATGAAATGTGCCATTTTGGAGAAACGATCAACGACCACCCAGATGACGGTGTTGCCATGGGATACAGGCAGATCCGTAATAAAATCCATGGCAATTTAGGACCATGGCTGCTCGGGAACGGGTAAAGGAAGTAGGAGTCCAGCAGGCTTCTGGCGAGGGGTTTTATCCCGGGCGCAAACTGTACAGGCCCAAATGAAATCAGTGATGTCACCCTCCAACATAGGCCACCAATACAAACGAGAAATAAGATGGATGGACTTCTTGATGCCAGCATGGCCAGCAAGGTGAGAGGAATATCCCCATTTGAGGATCTTGAGGCGCTGGTGTGGAGGGACAAAGGTCTTTCCAGGAGGAGTTTGTCCAATAGAAGCTGGAGCAGAGGAGACCAGGCACTCAGGAGGTACAATATGCTGCAGAGGAACTTCAGATTCGGTGGCATCAGAGGAACGTGAGAGGGTGTCAGCCCTGACGTTTTTGTCTGCAGGACGAAAGTGAATCTCGAAGTTAAAGCAGGCAAAAAACAACGACCACCTAGCCTGGCGAGGATTCAGACGCTGGGCAGACTGGAGGTACGAGAGATTCTTGTGGTCAGTGTAAATGACAATGGGGTGTTTGGAATCCTCCAATAGATGTCTTCATTCTTCGAGTGCTAACTTGATGGCTAGAAGTTCACGATCTCCAATGGAGTAATTTTTTTCTGCAGGAGAGAAGGTTTTAGAAAAGAAACCACAAGTAATATTACGTCCGGTAGAGTTTTTTTTGGGGAGAAGTACGGCTCCGGCTCCGACTGAGGAGGCGTCCACTTCCAGCAAGAAAGGTTTCGATGGATCAGGTCTGGACAGAACTGGAGCAGAAGCGAAGGCAGTTTTGAGGCGATTGAAGGCCTCATCTGCTTGCGGAGGCCATTATTTAGGGTTGGCATTCTTCCTGGTCAGGGCCACAATAGGGGCCACAATGGTGGAAAAATGGGGAATAAACTGTCGGTAGTAGTTGGCAAATCCCAGAAAGCATTGGATAGCAGAGTCCAGAGGGGCGTGGCCAATCTAAAACCGCTGACAGTTTGTCTGGGTCCATTTGAAGTCCTTGGCCAGAGACTAGGTAACCTAGGAAAGGAAGAGATTCACATTCAAAGAGACATTTTTCCCTTTTGGCATACAGGTGATTTTCGCGGAGTCTCTGGAGCACTAGGCGGACATGACGACGGTGTTCCTCTAGACTAGAGGAGAAAATCAAGATGTCGTCCAGGTAAACCACAACACAGGTATATAACAAGTCCCGAAATATCTCATTAACGAAGTCCTGGAAGACTGCAGGAGCGTTGCAGAGCCCAAAGGGCATAACAAAATATTCGAAATGTCCGTCTCTGGTATTGAATGCGGTTTTCCACTCATTCCCTTTTCTGATGCGAATAAGATTATATGCGCCTCTTAAGTCCAATTTAGTGAAAATATTGGCGCCACGAAGACGGTCAAAGAGTTCAGAGATCAAAGGCAGGGGATAGTGGTTTTTGATGGTGATTTTATTTAAACCGCGGTAGACAATGCATGGCCGTAAAGAACCGCTACAGCAGGGAATGAGGACTTTCGAATGAATCCCCTCTTTAGATTCTCCTGGATATAGTTGGACATGGCTTGAGTCTCTGGGGTGGACAGAGGGTAGATCCTGCCCTGGGGTGGAGTAGTACCACTAAGGAGGTCAATAGGGCAGTCATAAGGCCTATGAGGTGGTAAAATCTCTGCTTGCTTTTTACAGAAAACATCGGCAAAGTCCTGTTAGGCCTTGGGAAGACCTGGTATAGGTGGAGCCACAGGGGTTTGACAAATGGGAGCGGACGTGAGGCAATGTTTGAGACAAAATGAACCCCAATTCTTGATCTCTCCGGTGGTCCAGTCAAGGGTAGGAGAATGACGTTGGAGCCATGGCAGACCGAGGAGGATTTCAGAGGTGCAGTTGGGTAGGACAAGAAATTAAATTTTTTTGTGATGCAGTCCAATGCACATAATCAGGGGTTCTGTGCGGTAACGCACAGTGCAGTCCAATTTTTCTCCGTTGACTGAAAAAATGTAGAGCGGTCTGACGAGACTGGTCACTGGGATGTTGAACCTATTAACAAAAGAAGCCAAAATAAAATTTCCTGCAGAACCGGAGTCCAAGAAGGCCACAGCTGAGAAGGAGGAGTTAGCAGAAGGAGAAATCCGCACAGGCACAGTGAGACGTGGAGAAGCAGAATTCACACCTAGAGCTGTCTCACCTTTGTGAGGTAACGGAGTGTGTCTCTCCTGACGCGGAGGGTGGATAGGACAGTTTTTTAGGAAATGTTCGGTACTAGCACAGTACAGGCATAGATTCTCGTTACGGCAGCGAGTCCTCTCTTGTAGGGTCAAGCGGGACCGATCCACTTGCATAGCCTCCTCGGCAGAAGGCACAGGAACAGATTGCAATGGACTAGAGAAGAGAGGAGCCGGGGAGAGAAATCGCCTGGTGCGAATAAGATCCTTATCCTGTCGGAGCTCCTGGCGTCTTTCAGAGAAACGCATGTCAATGCGGGTGGCCAAATGGATAAGTTCAGACAGGTTAGCAGGAATTTCTCGTGCGGCCTTTCTTGAAGGTCGCGCAGAGGTCCTCATTGTTCCAGGATAATTCTGAGGCGAGGGTACGAAACTGGATGGCGTATTCCCCTACGGAAGAACTTCCTTGGACTAGGTTCAGCAAAGCAGTATCGGCAGAGGAGGCCCGGGCTGGCTCCTCGAAGACTCTACGAACTTCAGCGAAGAAGGACTGGACAGTGGCAGTGACAGACTCAGTGCGGTCCCAGAGCGGTGTGGCCCATGACAAGGCCTTTCCAGACAGGAGACTAACCACGAAAGCCACCTTAGACCGTTATGTGGGGAATTGGTCCAACATCATCTCCAAGGGTAGGGAACATTGAGACAGGAAACCACGGCACAGTTTAGAGTCCCCATCAAATTTGTCCGGCAGGGACAGGCGGAGGCTAGGAGCGGCCACTCGCTGCGGAGGAGGTGCAGGAGCTGGGGAGGAGATGGTTGCTGAAGCTGTGGCAGAAGTTGTTGCAGCATGACGGTCAGTTGGGTCAGCTGCTGTCCTTGTTGCGCGATCTGTTGGGATTGCTGGGCGACCACCGTGGTAAGGTCAGCGACAACTGGCAGCGGGACCTCAGCGGGATCCATGGCCGGATCTACTGTCAGGGTCCGGATGGGTATGCAGTGAGGATACTGGTGGTGGATCCTCTGTGTCAGCGGGGTGATGACATGGGCCGTACCAGGGGAACGGAGTCTAAGGGGTTACTGGTTTTCACCAGAGCCCGCCGCAAAGCAGGATGGACTTGCAGCGGCATGTAACCCCCAGGTCGTTCCACCCGATAGCGACTCAACCCCAGCTGACGGACAGGTGAGGGGATTTGGATGCGAGCCGCGGGCGGGCGCGTCCCGCTACGCGGGTCGCATCCCCGCCGATGACACTAATGCAGCCCTCCCGGTCAGCTGGTCTGACTGGGGCGCTGCATGGAGGTGAACGCCACGAGCGCTCCGGGGAGGAGCAGGGACCCGGAGCGCTCGGCGTAACACAGTGCATAGAGAGGGTTAAGGCACCGACTCCAAGGGGCAACCACAAACAGAAACTAGATTCTTAAATTGCACACTCACTTTCCTCAGGACATGAACACGAGGCAGGATGTTATTCTGCATTATTGAAGATATATTTTCACTTTATATTAATGGATGCTATATATTTCCATCTCCTTGTTGTTTTCCGTTTTCTGCCTTCTGTTCATACATCCACTGCTGCGCTTAACCTCTCATTTGCATCATGCAAATGCCACTGGCCGAAACGTGTCACCATCATGCTTATCTTGTGTACTGCAAGCATGTTTTAATATTTTTCTCTTCATCAATGTGATTTTATGGATTTTTTTTCTCATTATTTCTCTCATAGTTGAGGTATACCTATGATGAAAATGACAGGCCCAGGGGCATACCTAGAGCATTTGGCACCCGGGGCGGACCCTTTGTTTGGCACCCCCCCCCCCCCCACACACACACACACACACACGCGCACCCCCCCCTCCCCTTAATTACACCCCCTCCCTCCCCTCCCCCCAGGAGTGAACTGACAACACTCGGGGCCCCCGGACCAAAAAAAAAAGCAAGGGCCCCTGCAGCTTGTCAATCTTCTGCCACACTCTTATTCCACCCAAATCCCACACACAATAAACTAAAATTTATATATGTAAGAAACACTTTAACATAGGCAAATTTCCATGACCAATAATACTGGTATACAAGGAGTAAATACATACCACCACACAATAACTGAATAATACCGCCATACTGTACTGAATTAAACCACTATACACAGACCAGTATACTATACAGGATCTGTATACAATATAAGTGATTATATACAGGACCATATGGAGGTAGATATCAGCTGTACACAGGATGTGTATACCATATAAGTGATTACAATTACATTTTGGGACTCACAATTACGTCTTTTCTGATCAGCGGCGTCCTCTTTCCTTTTCTTCTCCGTCCAGATAAGACCGCCATGTGGATCTCTTAACATTTGCAGGAAAAACATGTCAGACTCTGCATATTTTCAGTGCCCTCCCCTCCTCTACACAATCTTCCCATCTATAGGCCCACAAACTGTAATAATGCCCTCCTTGGTGTCCTGCACAGTAAAAGGGCAGGTAGGTAGGTAGCCAGGTAACCCCCTCTTTCCCATAGGTATATGCAGAGTTACACCCCCCCTCTTTCCCATAGGAATATGCAGAGTTACACCCCCTCTCTTTCCCATAGGTATATGCAGAGCTACGCTACACCCCCCCTTTCCAATAGGTATATGCAGAGTTACACCCCCCCCTCTTTCCCATAGGTATATGCAGAGCTAACCCCCCTCTTCCCCATAGGTATATGCAGAGCTACACCTCCCCCCGTCTTTCCCATAGGTATATCTAGGGCTGGGCGGTATACCGGTTCATACCGAATACCAAATTTTTTGGGCTGCACAATATGGATTTTCCCCCATACCGCAATACCGGTTGGGCCCCTCCCCCTCGGGAATGTATTATCAGCCTAGCACAGCGCTGTCCCCACATCGGGGAACTAATCCTATGTTACCTGCCAGCACTGTTCTGCTCCCCCCAATTAATGATCAGCCCAGCTGGGTACTACTCACATATGTCAAGCACTGCCCTCCTCCTCTTTGTTGGGGGACAGCCGGCGATGGAACTCTCTGTACGCCAGTGGTCTCCACCCTGCGGACCTCCAGCTGTTGCAAAACTACAACTCCCAGCATGCCCGGACAGCCAACGGCTGTCCGGGCATACTGGGAGTTGTAGTTTTGCAACAGCTGGAGGTCCGCAGGTTTGAGACCACTGCTGTATGCTGTATACCTATGCCGGGGCTGCAAAAGATACAGAAAATAAACTTTTAACTCACCCACGTCACTGGGGATGGGAACGCCGGACAGCCGTCAGCCTATCACCGGCCAGAGCGATGCCCCGCCCCTGCCAGTGTTAGGCTGAGCCCATTGTCATGTATGAAGCCGTATACAGCGTACAGCAGTGGTCTACAACCTGCGGACCTCCAGATGTTGCAAAACTACAACTCCCAACATGCTGGCGGCCCCCAACAAAGAGGAGGAAGCTGAACACCGCGCGCGGGTCACATGATAGGGTGGGTGGGGGCAGAACAGCACTGGCGGGTCACATGATTTTGGGGGGGGGAATACCGTTATATACCGTGGAACCACTGTAAGTTAAAACAATACCGTGATACACATATATGGTCATACCGCCCAGCCCTAGGTATATGCAGAGCACCCCCCTCTCCCCCCCTTCCCTAGAGGTATATGCAGAGCACCCCCCTCCCCCCCTTCCCTATAGGTAAATGCAGAGCACCCCCCCTTCCCTATAGGTAAATGCAGAGCAACCCCCTCTCCCCCCTTCCCTATAGGTAAATGCAGAGCACCCCCCTCCCTCTCCCCCCTTCCCTATAGGTAAATGCAGAGCACCCCCCCCCCCCCTTCCCTATAGGTAAATGCAGAGCACCCCCCCTCTCTCCCCCTTCCCTATAGGTAAATGCAGAGCACCCCCCCTCTCCCCCCTTCCCTATAGGTAAATGCAGAGCACCCCCCCTCTCCCCCCCCTTCACTATAGGTAAATGCAGAGCACCCCCCTCCCTCTCCCCCCCTTCCCTATAGGTAAATGCAGAGCACCCCCCTCTCCCCCCCCCTTCCCTATAGGTAAATGCAGAGCACCCCCCCCCCTCTCCCCTCCCCTTCCCTTTAGGTAAATGCAGAGCACCCCCCCTCTCTCCCCCTTCCATATAGGTAAATGCAGAGCAGCCCCCCCTCCCCTATAGGTAAATGCAGAGCAACCCCCCTCTCCTATAGGTAAATGCAGAGCACCCCCTCTCCCTCCCTTCCCTATAGGTAAATGCAGAGCACCCCCCCCTCTCCCCCCCTTCCCTATAGGTAAATGCAGAGCACCCACCCTTTCTCCCCCTTCCCTATAGGTAAATGCAGAGCAGCCCCCCTCTCCCCCCTCCCCTATAGGTAAATGCAGAGCACCCCCCCTCCCTCCCTCTCCCCCTTTCCCTATAGGTAAATGCCGAGCACCCCCCCCTCCTCCCTCTAGGTATATGTAGAGTAACCCCCCCTCTCTCCCTCTCCCCTTCCCTATAGGTAAATGCAGAGCACTCACCCTTTCTCCCCCTTCCCTATAGGTAAATGCAGAGCAGCCCCCCTCTCCCCCCTCCCCTATAGGTAAATGCAGAGCACCCCCCCTCCCTCCCTCTCCCCCCCCTTCCCTATAGGTAAATGCAGAGCACCCCCCCTCCCTCTCCCCCCCTTCCCTATAGTTAAATGCAGAGCACCCACCCTTTCTCCCCCTTCCCTATAGGTAAATGCAGAGCAGCCCCCCCTCTCCCCCCTCCCCTATAGGTAAAAGCAGAGTACCCCCCCTCCCTCCCTCTCCCCCCCTTCCCTATAGGTAAATGCAGAGCACCCCCCCCCCTCTCCCCCCCTTCCCTATAGGTAAATGCAGAGCTATGGTACATGTACCATTTGCACTGATGTTGTTGACTTGTAAATACATGTGTCATATAGCACTATTGATAGTTATTTACCCCTCTGTTTGGGGAGTTTTATATATATATATATATATTTATATATATATATATATATATATATATATATATATATATATATATATATATATATAGATGATCAAACTGAATGCAGTGTTTCACAATTTCTAGGATCATTTTAAAATGTATTTTTTGAGTTACAGTAAAGTCATTCCTCCAACAGAAGGCATTGGGGAGCTGGCTTTTTCCCCCCTTTTATTACTACTGGAGGAGAGCTGCTTTCCTTTCAACATTAACTAACAGCCTTACGTCTATAAACAATTTATGTTGGATCAACATTAAATTTAATAATTTAAATTTTAAATATATATTATTTTTAACGAGCATTAATTATTCATAGACGTGAGGGTAAGAACATGTAGCATCCAATAAACCCTGCTGTACCCATAATAGTTATGCCAGCCACAGGTATTTGCCCTTGCTCTCTATAGCCATGCCTTCTGCATATATGACCATGCTGCTTCTTTGCTCTGTGCTGCTCTGCACATAGGCCGGCATTTATCATTGTGTTTACACTTTTTTACTGTCTATATTTGGCGCTATTTTGTAGCGCGCGTCCTTTTTTGCACCTTTTGATTTACACATTTCTGCTGATTTTGAGTTGCAATCCACTGATTTTGGCAATACACATGATATGGAAGGGTTTTATAAACTGTGCCTTTTTGTGAAAAGGTGCAAAACCCCCAAAAAGGCGCAAAACCACCAAAAACCTATACCGGCCCAGATTTAGCTTAGCTTTTTGGTGTATGTGAAGAGTGAAGTTTCAGAAAATGTGACCTGCATAAAATTTATCAAATGCTCTACTACCAGTTAATATATTTGGTGCTCACACACATTACCAACACACAAAAAAAGGTGTAGAAAAATTCTTCAATTACACCCACAACGATAAATACCAGCCACAAGCTTTCAGGAATTATGCAAGATCTACACCAACTTATGACACTGCTTGAGATACACATCAATAAGCATATTGATCATAAAGGCAAGTGACAGGCACACTGAAACATGATCCTTTGAATTCTCAATTTTCCTACTTCGACATAGATGTCATGATCTTCTGGGTGGCTCATGCCATCTTCAGGGTGGATTTGCCATCACCAACCTTTTACTGAGTTTTTATGCCATATCCCTAATAATATTACTTATCGCTTGTCTAACTTGCTTTACAGGTAATGTGTCAATTGTTACTATTACAGTGATTGCTTATGGAAGGTACCTTCAAGTGGCATGTAACAAAGTGATTGACTTCCCATGGTCATGGCAAGCAATAGCTTACATATGGATCTATTCACTAGCCTGGAGTTCAGCACCACTACTTGGATGGAACAGATATACTCTGGAACTCCATGGCCTAGACTGCTCTTTAGATCAGACATCTCAATATTCAAGCCAAGTGTATTTTGTTCTTCTTTCCTTCCTTGCTTTTCTAGTAGCCCCAGTAAGCACTATGGCATATTGCTATGGGTACATATTATACTCTATCAGAATGGTAAGTATCATTTGTATAACCGTATTTCAAGCCATAACGACAGCTCAATTGGAGATAACGCTTAAATATCCACTGAAAAACGTATACAGCTCTTATAACTGTAAAACTAGCTATATGATAATAAAATGAAAAGGTTGGTTTCGTAAACTTTGCCAACGATACTTGCAAAGTATAGTTTTTTATTACATTTCTGGATTGTTGAAAATAATATCCTGAAACAGATCTTTTGACAGTTCTTTTCATGTCTGTGCCTCTTTTTTTTTTTCACTTTTTATTAAATAAAAATGAATACTCAGTATGTTGGTAATAAAGTAAATACCGTATTTATCGGGGTATACCACACACCGGCCTATAACACGCACCCTCATTTTACCAAGGATATTTGGGTAAAAAAAGTTTTTTACCCAAATATCCATGATAAAATGAGGGTGCGTGTGTGCGCATGTATACCCTGATATACCCCCAGGAAAGGCAGGGGGAGAGAGGCCGTCGCTGCCCGCTTCTCTCCCCCTGCCTTTCCTGGGGTCTAGAGCGCTGCTGTCGGCCCTTTTCACCCCCTGGTTATCGGCGCCGCTGCCCGTTCTGTCCCCCTGACTATCGGTGCCGGCGCCGATAGCCAGGGGGAGAGAAGTGGCGCCGACAGCCAGGGGGAGAGAAGGGGCAGCGGCACCCATTGCCGGCGCCGCTGCCCCGTTGCCTCCCCCCATCCCCGGTGGCATAATTACCTGAGTCGGGTCCGCGCTGCTCCAGGCCTGAGTCGGGTCCGCGCTGCTCGGGTCCGCGCTGCTCCGCTGCTCCAGGCCTCCGTCGTTGCTATGCGCTGAACGGCGCGGCGCATGACGTAAGAGCGCCGTGCATAGCAACGACGCTGGGGACCAGCGTCGTTTCTATGCACGGCGCGGCGCTCTGACGTCATGCGCCGCGCCGTTCAGCGCATAGCAACGACGGAGGCCTGGAGCAGCGGATCAGCGCGGACCCGACTCAGGTAATTATGCCACCGGGGATGGGGGGAGGCAACGGGGCAGCGGCGCCGGCAATGGGTGCCGCTGCCCCTTCTCTATCTCCTGGCTGTCGGCGCCGCTTCTCTCCCCCCGGCTATCGGCGCCGGCACCGATAGTCAGGGGGACAGAACGGGCAGCGGCGCCGATAACCAGGGGGTGAAAAGGGCCGACAGCAGCGCTCTAAACCCCAGGAAAGGCAGGGGGAGAGAAGCGGGCAGCGACGGCCTCTCTCCCCCTGCCTTTCCTGGGGGGTTATCGGCGTATAACACGCACACAGACTTTAGGCAAAAAATTTTAGCCTAAAAAGTGCGTGTTATACGCCGATAAATACGGTAGTCTACAAAATATAATCTGTAGGCTTAGTACTTGGTAGTGAACAGCCCGAACCGTTACATGACACTGCCACTCAGCGTATCACTGCCCAAGGCGGGACATGTCTGCGGCCGGTGATTAGCTCAGCACAATGTGACGTGTCGTGCCATAGAATGTGGAAAAAGATCGGGGCTGAAGGATTGGAAACCGATATCAGTGGAACTGGGGGTGCGGCAGAAGGTAAGTTAAAGTTTATTATTTTTGTTATTGCAACACAGGCAGAATGGAAAAAAACAAACAAAAAAATAAAAAGTAATAAAGTATATGAAAAATGTATACAGTGGGAACAGAAAAATGCCATATTGAATATTTCGCTCCCTCCATTTAAATCACTATAGGCATGAGAGAGCAAAAACAAAAGTCCACCCCAGAGAATACCTCATTGGTCTCCTTTTTTTACTACATTGATTAAAGCAGTACTCCACAGGGAATTTATTTTATTTTTTTTAAATCAACTGGTGCCAGAAAGTTAAACAGATTTGTAAATGACTTCTATTTAAAAATTTTTATCCTTCCAGTACTTATCAGTTGCTACATGCTCCACAGGAAGTTCTTTTCTTTTTGAATTTTCTTTCTGTCTGACCACAGTGCTCTCTGCTGACACTCCAGAGAAGAAGCAAATCCCCATAGCAAACCTATCCTGCTCTGGACAGTTCCTAAAATGGACAGAGGTGTCATCAGAGAGCACTGAGGTCAGACAAAAAGGAAATTCAAAAAGAAAAGAACTTCCTGTGGAGCATATAGCGGCTGATAACTACTGGAAGGATTAAGATTTTTAAATAGAAGTATTTTACAAATCTGTTTGGCACCCGTCGATTTAAAAAATATATTTTCCAGTTGATTACCTCTTTGACATGGAAAAATAGAAATCAAATATTCCAATTATAAAATGGGAATTCTAATATAATTTTTTTTTTTTTTACTTTTTTCAGCTGCAAAGGCAACAAAATTACCAAACCGGCCGTGTACTGAAATTACAGTACTATGAAATGAAAGTGGCAACAATGTGCACGTTGATGATTTTAGCATTTCTTATGTTTTGGACACCTTCCTATATAATGTCTCTGCTGATGCTGTGTGGTTACAAGGACATAATAACTCCAACCATAGCCGTTATATCCTCAGTCTTGACAAAATTAAGTACAGCTACAAATCCTCTCATCTACATATTAACAAGCATGAAGGTACGATTCATATTTATACATTATGTTGCAAAATTTGGAAAAAATATAATTACATACAATTATTTACATAAAATGTAACAGTAATGTAAAGAGAAAACAAACAAACATGATTTAACTTCAACTGTTTCCTTTACCGGATGCTGCTCTTACTAGAGATTGGACAGCTATAAGCGATGTACTTAGTATCCAGATGGCATGACCTGAACTGGATGGGCATTGGATGGAATGCTAAAAAGAATAGAACCAGCTTTGCAGTAGGCATACATTTCTCATTATTTGTCTCTCTACCCAACAAAAATTTAATTAAAAAAGTTATTTAAAAAATTTACGTTACTCAAAATGACAGTAGCAGTAACACAAAATACAACTTGTCCGGCAAAAAACAAGCCTTCAAACAGCTCTACTGATGAAAAAGCTGATTAAACAGCCAGTATAAGGTTCAAGGAATAAATTAGAAGAACCCTTACCAGAGGCGGTTGTGTGAGCTCACACACAACAATGGTCAGTGTGAGTGAGTGTTAGGCCTGGTCTGCAGCTTCCCCAGCCATGCGAACAATACCAGGTAAAGACTTCCAGAAAACGGTGGGTTTCAATGGTGCTAACCAGGAATAGACACGTCAGGTGAGTAGAGAAGGGGTTTATTAAAACAAAGCAACACGTTCCACCGCGGTTGCACGGCTTCATCAGGCATGACAATCAAGATGGGGAAGGATCTTATATACATAGTGATATGAACTCTTTCCTAACCTATGTTGCATCTTAACAATTGTTAAAAGAATAAAACATATTTCCATACATATATATATATATATATATATATATATATATATATATGTATATATATATATATATATATATATATATATATATATATAAAGAAACACAAGGTTCCCAATAGTATACAAAATATAAATATAAATACATATACATATACAGAGTATCAGGATTGTGTTTCAATGCACATTTTCGATCATTTCATTTAACCCCTGGGGGGTCAGCATGGTCAGTTTATGAATCCAAAAAGATTCTCTATTAATCAAACGTAGAAATTGGTTGGGGCAATCTTCTGGGATTTTTTCAAGTATGGGTTAGGTGTAAAGAACTTATATCGCCATTATGGACAATAGAGAAGTGTCGTGAAATACTATGCAATAGAAATAGATTTTTTATGTTAAATCTATGTTTGCACATACAGGATCGCACCGTCTGTACGGAGCAACCCACGTATTGTAAATTACAACTACATGCCAATAAATAGATCACAAATTGTATGTCACAGATCTTTTATTAAAAACGTTTTCTTTTTTTACACTGTATGCATTATATATTTGTATGGATATATGTTTCTTGCATCCTCTTATTTCTTTTAACAATTATTAAGATGCAAAAATAGGTTAGGGAAGAGTTAATATCACTTTGTTTATAAGATCCTTCCCCATCTTGATTGTCATGCCTGATGAAAGCGTGGTGAAATGCGTTTAATTGTTTTAATAAACCCTTCTCTACTCACCTGGCGTGTCTATTCCTGGTCAGCGCCGTTGAAAGCCACCGTTTTCTCCGAAGTCTTTACCTGCTACTGATTAAAAAGGAAAGGATTTGGCACAACTGATAATTTATTGATGCAAATTCTTGCTCATTTTGGGCTTAGGCGTCCTCCGGGTGGTCCTATTTAGCTTTCTGAATTTGCATAAAGGTTGCTGTCAATCAGAGACTACCGACTGGGCTCTAAACCACAGAATGAGTAGAGATTTGGATCAAGTAATAATAAGTTTTATATTATTTCTGTAGCAAGAACGTCATCTCAATGAAATGGAGGCATCCTCAACCTCCAGTGCTGTCTGATACATATACAGAGATATTAGATCTCCAAAGAATGGAAGAAATGATAGAAGATACAATTGAACATGGTGATACTATACTCCACAACAGGGAAATTGCAACAACAAAAAGGACAAGTTGTAAGGTTATGCAAATTGACAAAGTAACAGATATGTCTGCAGAAGATCTGCAAAGTTTCCAGCACACATTTCTAATCTATGGCATGTAGGAGTGGCTTTATTGGGAATGGCCAGATGGAAAGCCATCTTTTTCAGCCACATGAAACCTCAAAAATTGTCAATACAGTATGATTGTGAGATACCTTATGTTCATCAATGTGCCAGTTATTGGCAAGTTGAGAGGGATAGATATCTTGAACGAGCAGACCTTAGTTTATCACTCCAGCAGATGTTGCGTTTCCCAATGGTTGAAAGACCAACATAGGACTGGAATAACAGCAAGAGTCCCACTTTTCTATTAAAAGCAATGATAGCCAAAGATTGGTCTGGAGAACACATGGACAATTCCATAAAGTGGAAACATCTCACCGCTCCTACTCCTGGGGTTATGGCGTGGGGTGGCATATTGTACAGTAGCAGGACCTTTCTAGTCTTCATGCTAGGTACACTAACAGCTTAGCGTTACTTTGATTTTGTCATGGAACCAGTGGTAAAGCCATTTCTCTAAAGTGTCCTAAGAACCATTTTTTAATACAACAATGCCAGGCCTGCGTATCGCTTGTGCTACTGTGAGGAGCCTGCATGGCCTAAATGTGCTACCATGGCCTACAGCATCCCCAGACTTGTCTCCCCTAGAGCATATCTTGAACAGCATTGGTCGGCAATGGCAAAGGGAGCTGCCAGCAGCGAATCTTACTAATGTGTGCTTTCTGCATGGCAAAATATTCCTGAGACACCCATTAATAACCTCATCAATAGCATACCAAGGGATGTAAATGTGTGTATTTCTGTGTGTGCCACTGAATAATCTAGATGTTTTAAATATTATTTCCATTTTTTATAATTTGCATAAAAACATTAACATGTCTATAAATCCTGTGATTTCCATAATTTCATAACTTTTCCATCTTGGTGTTACAGTTTTAATGTTGCGGAGTGCTTAAACAAAATATTGAGCCCCTGGATGGCCTTTATTGAATTCCCGGATTATAGATTATTTGTTTGTTTTTGTTTCTGCACCACTCTTTCTCCAATCCTGAGAGTGGTTGTAGGGCTGCTAGGCTCAAACTTGTCTGTATCATTTCACCTTAATTGGTTGTCACTTGGTATTCTGAGCACCTAGGTTATGATTGGTCTGGTTTCTATAAGTTGACTTAGTTCTTCCTCCAGCTTTACACCTTCATATCTAGATTGACTTAACATACTACTATACTGATTAGAGACTGTGGAAATAAGAAAAAAGAAGACCGTTACCGATGCCCCATGTATTACCCAAGGATTTTCGAGCAAAGGGTCTGGTTGGTGACCCACGCAACATATGGATGGCCGCTCACCTTGGATAGGAATAAAGCAAGCCTCTCACCCCAGTAATAATGGGGTGCCAAAAACAGAGTTGCTGCTCAGCCTTGTGGGTCACACGAAAAAGCCGGCTGTTGTCCTGGATAGAAGATATGAGGAAACTGGAAACAAGACCGCTGTAGAATGACGCTGCAAACTCCCAGAGTAAGGATCAGATTAAACCAAAGTAATGGTACAAAGGATGTCGGCAGAACAATTTATTAGAACAAGAAAATAAAATTTAAAAAAAACAAGGTGATGACACATTTTGGGATGATCCCTACCTTCCCCAGATCAGAATACAGTAAAATGCACAGTAGTACACATAAATAGTGAGAAAATGGCGCCAAATACAAAAAGGGGCATGGCTAAAGTGACATCATACATTCAGATTCTCTCGTATAAGAATACAGTAATTAACATGCCATATTAGTAAAATACATGAGTACATAAACAAAGTATATAACAGCAGTAGAAAAGTACATAATAAATACATAAAGACGGTACATTCCATAGGAATTGGTAGTAGGTTTGGCGCAGGACCGGAAGCACCCACCGGCGCGTACATGCAGCAGGGAAGACCATCGGCGCCTCCAAGCGCTAAGTTGCCAGGGACACGTTGCTATGCTCAGAAGGTCATGTGATTTTGCACTGGCCAATAGCGAGACCATGACTGGCACAATGTAAATAGTGAGCTCCGTGTCAGTGGTTCAGTGTGGCGCTGACAGCCGCTCGCTGGGACGTGATAGATCTCGCTGTTACATATATAAAGGCGGGTGTATTATTCATAGAAGGGCACATAGCAGGATGTAAGTATAGAATATTAACTAGCCCAAAAAGGAACTGTAATTTACACAAAAACACAAGCATATATCTTAGATAAGTAGGGGTGCACAGGAGGGGCCATTAAAAGAGAGATATGATCAGAATACACTATGTATTATGCAAGATAGATAACAACATAAAGAATGTGTATTTATAGGGGTCAGTAGTAACTAAGAGGTAATATACAAAAATATAGTAATAAATAACTAATAGATAGGTGAAGGGAATAACTAGGAGCGGCATCACTAAGACATGTCTATTAAAATTAGGAGATACTCCTATGGGCAGACTAACTGAAAAAAAAAATCAATAAATTACGTAGGATAATGTAAAAAAAGAAACTGGGTCAGACATTCTTACTAAAAGACAGTTAAGGATGTTACATGATAAATAGTGTTGCTCACGAATATTCGCAGCGAATATCGTATATTCGCAAATTCGCGAATATTACGAATTTTGTGGTAAAAATTTGCTTTTTTTCAAACTGTTTTAAAAACTGAGCACATTGTAGGGATCTCCTTCGACTGATAAATGCAATGCTTGTATCATTAAAGACCCAGGGATGAGACTGTGTGGCGAAAGGTTTATGCATGCGAATATTCGCATTGCGAATATTCACAATACGAATATTCGCCATGCGAATATTCTTTGAAATTCCACCCTATTTATGCCTGTGAGACAATGAGAGTTCTGCAAGCACAGTTGTCAGAGCTTAGCAACATCCCTAGCAACCAATAGAAACTTGCTGGCACGACCAGTATATAACATCGCTCCCCACCAGCATTCCTTTGCAGATTCACATGGTGGTTTAGAGAGGAGAGTGTTTCTGTGCTTTTGCTTGCGTCCTTTTTTAAAAGCAGAAGAGAACCCAATTGTTTGTTTGTTTTTTAAACCAGTGTGCCTCCAGCTGTTGCAAAACTACAACTCCCAGCAGGCATGGTCTGTCAGTGCATGCTGGGAGTTGTAATTTTGCAACAGCTGGAGAGACACTGTTTGGGAAACACTGCTATCTGATCTTATATCATAACTTTTAAACTAGTTTAAAATGCAGTTAAATATAATGAAATAACAGTGGTGACATTACTTACACAAATCAGCAGTTTTTCCTCACTTGGTGAAAAGTTACTCCCCACCTTCTTCGCTTCGCAGGGCAGCAGAAAATCGTGATGCGAAAAACATCCTGCATGATGTCATAGCGAGCGAAATTTCGCAATGAAAAAAAAACCTCACAAATATCACGAATATTCGAATTTCACGAATATTCGAAGAATATTCGTCCTCATATTCGAGAAATATCGCAAATTCGAATATGGCATATGCCGCTCATCACTAATGATAAATTCATAAAAAATGTAAAACAGGTTTTAACATAGATAGTTGTTATACTACTAATGGCAGTTCAGCCAGTACGGATAATAATAACTGAAACTAAAGCAGAATCTCACAGTGAGCACTCAATAAGTTTGTTTAAACCCTACAGAACCAGTGTTTCTAGCTTATAGATGCAATAGTTCTCTCATTGACGGAGAGCATTGACTCTTTGGGGGTTCTCTTTTGGTATACTTTAAATTGGGGTTGGAGTGATACAGTTGATGTCATGATTGTGGTGCTGGGTAAGATGCCTCGAGACACTATGAAGTATTAAACCGTTGGTGGTATTGTTCCTATGTTTGTTGAAACTCTCACGCAGGCATCTGATGGTCCTACCAACATATTGGACCCCACAAACACAATCAAACAAATAAACCACATATTGTGAGGAACAGTTATGGAGGGTTTTAATATGAAAAATTTCTCCCAAACTCTTGGAAGAAGGTGTTTTGGAATGGTGATTAATATTAGAGCAGCACTTGCACCGAACATGGCCACATTTGAATGCACCAGATACTGATAAAAAAAAATGCCAGTTAAGGGAGTGTTAGTTCTGAGTCTACTGGTAGCTATAATATTGCGGAGAGTTCTCCCCCTCCGGAAGGTAACCCCCGGTTTGGCGGGGAGAATGTCTAGCAAAAAAGGGTCCCTCAGTAGTATTGGCCAGTGTTTATGCAGAATCTCTTTAATGTGTTTGTGTTGACGGGTATACGTGGTAATAAAATTAGTGGTCCACTCTTGGTTGGTAATGTTAGTGCTTTTCCTAACCAGACACTCATCTTGGGACAGGGCACTAGCTCTCTTGAGGGAGGACTCCACAATGGCCCTAGGATATTTTTTAGCCTTAAAATGAGTTATTAAAAAATTTGTTTGAACTTTAAAATAAAATCATCGGAGGTACAGTTTTGTTTGATTCCCTTAAACTGTCCATATGGGACGTTTGTCAGCCATTTTTTATAATGAGAGCTTGTGAAGTCGAGATAGCTAGTGCTATAGACTTTTTTGAAAAATGTCTTAGTGTTCAATTTTCCTTTGTGGAAGACCACTACATCAAGGAACTCAGTGTCGTCCTTATACACATTTTGTGTGAATTGGAGACCCCATGAATTATTATTAAGAGAAGATAAAAATTCACACGAAGAGGTTAGCAAAACTCACTCCTACCCGAGATTCCATTGCGGTGCCTGTATGCTGCACATAAATATTATTTTGAAACTGGAAATAGTTATGGGTTAAAATGTATTGTAGACCTTTTAGGATAAAATCACATTGGACATGGGGTAAAACAGGATAATTTCTTAAAAAGTGTGGTACAGCATTAATCCCCAAATCATGGTCAATCACAGTGTAAAGTGACGTAATGTCCATGGTTACTAAAACATATTCATCTTTCCAATCCACATTTAAAATAGATTATATAAAATCAGTGGTGTCTTTTAGCTAAGATCTCAGAGTTAATCCCAGAGACTATGGGGCATCCAGGAGGGTTAGTGCTGTTTTTGTGTACCTTTGGCAAGTAGTAGAATATGGGAAGGGTTGGTTAGTTAATGAGTATAAAATCTTTTTCAGATTTATTAATTTATGCCTAGTTGGAAACCTTCTGTTACTAGGTCTTTTAGTTCCTGTGCATATTTCCTGGTCAGGTCAGATGGTAGGGTATTGTAATATTTGGTGTATGAAAGAAGCCTATTTGCTTCTGTGATGTAGTCGTCTATATTCAGAATGACCACACCTCCACCCTTATCCGCTGGTCGGATGACTATGTCTCTGTTGTTTGCTCAGTTCAGATTTTAAATATATGCCTAGACATGTTTCAGGGTGCTAAAAATGACCCCTTCCTCAGTAGGCAAATGATGAGGAAGGGGTCATTTTTAGCACCCTGAAACGTGTCTAGGCATATATTTAAAATCTGAACTGAGCGATACAATACAATACTGCCGATTATACCACAGCCGACATAAAAGAATAGAAGGAGGCTGCCCATTGCACCTGCTTTCCAAATCAGCTGTCCTCCTCACCAGGTGCACTTCCAGTCTGTCCGCTCTCACCACGAGTATCCTGCTATAAGATCTACAGCAAAGGTCCAACACGGGCACACTGCTAGCACGGACCCCACACAGAGGAATCTCATGCCAGAGCTCCGAGGCTCGTGATGATCTCTTTATACAACAACCGCCGGTGATTTTCCAGCAACTGCGGGATCTGTCAACGCTGGCCCGTTGCAGTAAGGGACCAACGGCTCTGGACACGGTGAGAAAACCATATATTTGTGCAAAGACTATGGGCAGAATATCTTAATCTCCACAGAGACTTAAATATATTTAACATTCAATTGCCGGATTAACAGTTTCCTCCAGATTATCGGCATTTTGTACCAAACACTATTGCTGACTTTCATATTATCGGCAGTACTACATCTATTTTCCTATTTTTTGCCATTAGGGCCCAATGGCACAAGAATTGTAATTTATTTCATTTGCTCTAATAATATGTTATATTTCACGCTCATTTTAGGTAAATTTAAATTTTAATAGATATTCCATATTTTTTCAAACCAAATGTTGAAGTTTAGACAGAGCAAAAATACAGGCATCTATTTTATCTGAGACATATTCCACAACAGAATCCCTCTTTTCAGACAACAGACGTCACAGGAAGAACAAATGTTAAGTGCATTTATTACCCATTCACTACCGAAGATGGAGTCCTCTTTGAAAGAGGCAATAGGTATCAATCTTAGATCTCTTGGGATAATTTTTTCAGTCAGATACACTTTTAAGAAAGAACTGTGAAGTTGGTAATGTTTTTCTTCTGTAATTTCTCCACTAGTTAAAAAAAAAATTTCATCTGCTCAAATTCATTGATTGTGACAGTACCTGGTGAGCCACATGGGTGTTTTTTGTTCCCTGGCACGTTATAGCAAATGGTGGATCAGAGACTGTGGAAATAAGAAAAAAGAAGACCGATAGTGGCGCCTCGTGTATTACCCTAGGATTATCGAGAAACGGGTCTGGTTGGTGACCCACGAAACATATGGGTGGCCGCTCACCTTGGATAGGAATAATGCAATCAAATGCAAGCCTCTCACCTCAGTAATAATGGGGTACTAAAAACGGAGTTGCTGCTCAGCCTTGTGGGTCGCAGGAACAAGCCGGCTGTTGTCCTGGAAATAAGATATGAGGAAACTGGAAGCAAGACCCCTGTAGAATGGGGCTACAAACTCCCAGAGTAAGGATCAGAGTAGACCAAAGTAATGGTACAAAGGTTGTCAGCAGAACAGTTTATTAGAACAAGAAAAAAGAAAAGAAAAAAAGATGATGACACGTTTCGGGAGGAACCCTCCCTTCCTCAGATCAGAATACAGTATAATGAACAGTAGTTCACATAAATAGTATACTAACCCGCCCGGATGCCCCATAGTCTCCGGGATTAACTCTGTATCGTCCAATCTGTCTCATTATCTAGACCTTTTACTGCATAAATATGTTTTTAACCTGAGATCTTACCTGAAAGACACCACTGATTTTATACAATCTATTTTAAATGTGGATTGGAAGGATGAATATGTTTTAGTAACCATGGACATTACATTACTTTACACTGTGATTGACCACGATTTGGGGATTAATGCTGTAATGGATAAGAAATTATCCTGTTTTACCCCATGTCCAATGTGATTTTATCCTTAAAGGTCTACGATATACTTTAACCCATAACTATTTCCAGTTCCAAACTAATATTTATGCGCAGCATACAAGGACCGCAATGGAGTCTCGGGTAGCACCCAGTTTTGCTAACCTCTTTGTGGGCCTGTTTGAAGAGTCTGTCATTTACCCTCCACAATTTCTTCCAACATTGTATATATATATCAAGCGTTTTAGTGATGATATAATTTTTATCTGGAAGGGTTTTATGGTTTTACTGGATGAATTATCTTCTCCCACATGGCGTCTCCAATTCACACAAAATGTGTATGAGGACTGAGTTCCTTCATGTAGTGGTCTTCCATAATGGCCTAGGTAAACTGAACACTAAGACATTTTTCAAAAAAGTCGATAGCAATAGCTATCTCGACTTCACAAGCTCTCATTATAAAACATGGCTGGCAAACATCCCATATGGACAGTTTAAGCGAATCAGACAAAACTGTACCTCCGACAGTGATTTTAAAGTTCAAAGTAATTTTTTAATAACTCGTTTTAAGGTAAAAAAAATATCCTAGGGTCATTGTGGAGTTCTCCCTCAAGAGAGCTAGTGCCCTGTCCGAAGATGAGTTTCTGGTTAAAGGGGTTCTCCCTTGTTTATAATGTTTTTTGTTATTATGTTTTTGTGTATAAGTATGTGTTTTTTTATGTGTGTTGTGATTATGTATATGTTTTTTTCTTACCTTTTGGGAAGATCCGGAAGCTGGTCTCTTTTTCTTCCAGTGGCTTGCTGTGTACCTCGGCCTCCGCCATGTTGTGTTCGGTATGAGGGATGTCGGGGGTGTGTTCTTGCTTCTGTCCTTCCTATCTTCTGATGTCCGAGACGAATATTTTCTTCCTGTTTCTTCCGTGTCTCAGCGACGAATCTGCGGCCTCTTCCGGCGCATGCTCAGGTAGTTTTTTTTTTGTATACAATAAAGTTTTTTTGGTCTAATTGACAAACTGCCTGCGCTTGCGCAAAGCTACGCTATTAGCGTAGACCTAACGTACGCTACGCTGTTAGCGTAGCACTTGCGTACTGGCGCATGCGCAGACAGTTTGTCAATTAGACAAAAAAAACTTTATTGGTAAACAAAACAAACAAACTACCTGCGCATGCGCCGGAAGAGGCCGGAAGAAGTTACCAACAAAGAGTGGACCACTAATTTTATTACCACATATACCCGTGAACACAAACACATTAAAGAGATTCTGCATAAACACTGGCCAATACTACTGAGGGACCCTTTTTTGCAAGATACTCTCCCCACCAAACTTGGGGTTACCTTCAGGAGGGGGAGAACTCTCTGCAATATTATAGCTCCAAGTAGACTCAGAACTAACACTCCCTCAACTTGCACTTTTTTTAATCAATATCTGGTGCATTCAAATGTGGCCATGTTTGTTGCAAGTGCTCCTCTATTATTAATCACCATGCCAAAACATCTTCTTCCAAGAGTTCAGGAGAAATTTTTCATATTAAAACCCTTCTTAACTGTTCCTCACAATATGTGGTTTATTTGTTTGATTGAGTTTGTGGGGTCCAATATGTTGGTAGGACCATCAGATGCCTGCGTGAGAGGGTCAACAAACATAGGAATAATACCAACAACGGTTTCCTACTCCATAGTGTCTCGAGGCATCTTACCCAGCACCACAATCATGACTTCAACTGTATCACCCTGACCCCAATCGAGAGTATACCAAAAGAGAACCCCCAAAAAGTCAATGCTTTCCGTAAACAAGAGCACTATTGGATCTATAAGCTACAAACACTGCTTCTGTCGGGTTTAAAGGAACATATTGAGTGCTCCCTGTGAGGTTCTGCTTTGGTTTCAGTTATTAACTGTACTGGCTGAACTGCCATTAGTAGCATCACAACTATCTATGTTAAAACTTATTATCAATTTTTATGAATTTATAATGTAACATCCTGAACTTTCTTTTAGTAAGAATGTCTGACCCAGTTTTTTGACATTATCCTATGTAATTTATTGATTGTTTTTTCAGTTAGTCTGCCCATAGGAGTATCTCCTCATTTTAATAGAGATGTTTTAGTGATGCCGCTCCTATTTATTCCCTTCACCTATTAGTTATTTATTTATATATTTTATTATATTACCTCTTAGTTACTACTGACCCCTATAAATACACATTCTTTATGTTGTTATCTATCCTGCATAATACATAGTGTACTCTGTCCATATCTCTCTTTTAATGGCCCCTCCTGTGCACCCCTACTTATCTAAGATATATGCTCATGTTTTTGTGCACATTACAGTTCCGTTTTGGGCTATTTAATATCCTATACTTACATGCTGCTATGTGCCCTTCTATGAATAATACACCCGCCTTTATATCTGTAACAGAGAGATCTATCACGATCTGTTAGCGTCGCACTGAACCACTGACACGGAGCTCACTGTTTACATTGTGCCGTCATGATCTCGCGCTATTGGCCAGCGCAAAATAACATGACCTCGTGCGCATAGCAACGCGTCCCTGGCAACTTAGCGCCGGGACGCGTTGATGGTCTCCCCTACTGCATATACGAGCCGGTGGGTGCTTCCGGTCCTGCGCCAAACCTGTTATATACTTTGTTTATGTACTCATGTATTTTACTAATATGGCATGTTAATTACTGTATTCTGATATGTGTCTGTTGAATGTATGACGTCACTTTAGCCATGCCCCCTTCTTGTATTTGGCCCCATTTTCACACTATTAATGTGTACTACTGTGCATTATACTGTATTCTGATCTGAGGATGGGAGGGATCACCTTTTTTTCTTTTTCTTGTTCTAATAAACGGTTCTGCTGACAACCTTTGTACCATTACTTTTGTCTACTCTGATCCTTACTCTGGGAGTTTGCAGCGCCATTGTACAGGGGTCTTGTTTTCAGTTTCCTCATATCTACTATAGTGATTACACTCAGTGATTGTGTAAGTTACCTCATTACAAACTGTTCTTTGGGTGGGTTTGTCCAAAAAAAAAAAAAAATGGCTCCCTGACAATCTTCAGCTTTTTTTGTGGCTGGTAGGGATGGTAAGGAAGCCAAAAACAGTTGAGTTGGCATAGCACACGGAGCTACAATGGTTATGTAACTCCGGGAATTATATAAACAGCATAGTTCAAAGGGCTACGCGGTTTACACATCTCTCATTAACGTCAGTGGGAATTACACAAAGTGCGTAAAATAAATACTTTTTTTTTTTGGCTTCCCAGCCATTTCTGGTGGTAGCAAAGAGGCTGGAGATGGCCAGAGAGCAACCTTTCTTGTTCATGGGCAAACCCATTTAAAGGAGTTATGCGCTGCCCTGCCTTTCGGAGCTCCGCTCGCAGCGTCCGGAAGTTCATTACTCCGAATGCTGTGGGCTTCTGTGTTCGCGGCCGCTGGGCGTGATGTCACGCCCGCCCTCTCAACGAAAGTCTATGGGAAGGGGGCGCGACCGCTGTCACGCCCCCTTCCCATAGACTTTGGTAGAGGGGGCAGGCGTGACGTCATGAGGGGCCGGGCATGATGTCACGCCCGGTGGCCACGAACATGGAAGCCCGCACACAGCGTTCGGAGTAATGAACTGCCGGACGCTGCGAGCGGAGCTCCGAAAGGCAGGGCAGCGCACAACCCCTTTAATTGTCGCCCTAGATATCTCCCATGGCCCTGCTGCATCAGGAATACTTTGATTTTTGATGTAACCATGGGTCACGTCTCCACTCATTTTTCTTTGTCTGCCTCCCATGTACTTGGAACGGGGACAACAAAAAGAGAATTTATACTGAACCTTTTCCCCTGAAACAATATATATTAGTCTTCTTAGCTCCTCAGGCTCTATAACATGGTGCTGTCAGATCAGCCTGCATATCTAAAGTAATGAGTTCCTTTTAAGTGAATACTTTTACTAATAGGCAAGCTTACAGACTGGTCATCCAATCTTTAAAGAATAGCTTAGCGATGGTAAACAATAACAAAAAAATAAAATGGCACAAAATATTGAGAATTTGCATAGCTAAATAATAATAATAACAAAAAAGACAGATCTTTTTTAAGATGTAGTGGTAAACATCAGTAACCTGATTTTTCTATTTCCTAGTTCAGAAAAGGTCTTCAAAAACTCTTCTGCTTCAGGTGCTGGACAATTCAAACAAAAGGAAGAAAGAAGCGTGTTGGAGCCAAAGTGAAAATATTTAATGCTTGTAATAGACCAAAGAGAGTGATTTTCAGCTCATCCTCTGTGAGCTTCATAGAAACAACCAATGAAACGGACACCCAGCAGTCAGTTGAGAAGACAAAAGACATTTATGGTACTAATGTTAAAATTATTTACGTAAAACCTCTACAAGTTCCAGATGTCCTCAAATAAAAAAAAAATAATTATTGTATTAATGTATGAGCTAATCTACAGATAATGCTTCTGCTTCCATGGAAATTAGAAGATTTTTTGTATTTATTTAGTGACTTATTAACTGGTGTTACTTGTAAAAAGGAACAAAAATTTTAAAAAATGTTAAGAGGTGAGAAGCGCATATACTCGACATTGCGCAGAAATTAGCAACTTAAATTGAACCAGAGATAAAAATGGTTATGACCACAATGTTTTTTTTTCTTCATTCATCTGCTTTAAAAAATAAATTCCCAGTGTTCAGAAAGAGGGAAAAACTTATCTTGTTCAGTAGACATACCTAAAGTTCTGAGCAGTTAAACCTATCATATAGCTTGAACGATGTATTAGTACATGAGGAAATTAATTCAGAGTTTTGGTGCTCAGTTTTATTGATCACCTCATCTACTGTGCAATAATATCAAGTGCATCCTGTAGGTAGTAAGTTTCAATGTTTCAGTTAACACGTCTGAGTTCTTACATGTCACCTTTATAAATGGGCATTTGAGCCTCATTAACATATTAAAAAGGCTTGCATCTACATACTGGAAAAGTACACTGCTCAAAAAAAATAAAGGGAACACATAAAGATAACACATACTAGATCTGAATGCATGAACTAATCGGATGAAATACTTTCATCTTTGCATAGTTGAATGTGCTGACAACAAAATCACACAAAAATTATCAATGGAAATCAAATTTATCAACCCATGGAGGTCTGAATATGGAGTCACACTCAAAATCAAAGTGGAAAACCACACTACAGGCTAATCCAACTTTGATGTAATGTCCTTAAAACAAGTCAAAATGAGGCTCAGTAGTGTGTGTGGCCTCCATGTGCCGGTATGACCTCCCTACAATGCCTGGGCATGCTCCTGATGAGGTGGAGGATGGTCTCCTGAGGGATGTCCTCCCAGACCTAGACTAAAGCATCTGCCAACTCCTGGACAGTCTGTGGTGAAACATGGCATTGGTGGATGGAGCGAGACATGATGTCCCAGATGTGCTCAATCGGATTCAGGTCTGGAGAGCGGGCGGGCCAGTGCATAGCATCAATGCCTTCCTCTTGAAGGAACTGCTGACACACTCCAGCCACATGAGGTCTAGCATTGTCTCGAGGAACCAAGGGCCAACTGCACCAGCATATGGTCTCACTAGGGGTCTGAGGATCTTATCTCGGTACCTAATGGCAGTCAGGCAACCTCTGGCCAGCAAATGTAGGGCTGTGCGGCCTCCCAAAGAAATGCATCCCTGGCAGTAGAACGTTCTCCACGGCATCTCAAGACTTTGTTGCGTCTGTCATATGTGCTCAGTGTGAACCTGCTTTCATCTGTGAAGAGCACAGGGTGCCAGTGGGGAATTTGCCAATCTTGGTGTTCTCTGGCAAATGCTTAACATCCAGCATGGTGTTGGGCTGTAAGCACAACCCCCACCTGTGGACATCAGGCCCTCATACCACCCTCATGGGGTCTGTTTCTGACCGTTTGAGTGGACACATGCACATTTGCGGCCTGCTGGAGGTCATTTTGCAGGGCTCTGGCAGTGCTCCTCCTTGCAAAGGCAGAGGTAGTGGTCCTGATGCTGGGTTGTTGCCCTCCACATCTCTTGATGTACTGGCCTGTCTCCTGACAGCGCCTCCATGCTCTAGTCACTACGCTGACAGACACAGAAAACCTTCTTGCCCCAGCTCGCTTTGATGTGCCATCTTGGATGAGCTGCACTATCTGAGCCATTTGTTTGGTTTGTAGTCTCTGTCTCATGCTACCACTAGAGTGAAAGCACTGCCAACATTCAAAAGTGACCAAAACATCAGCCAGGAAGCATAGAAACTGAGAAGTGGTTACCACCTGCAGAACCACTCCTTTATTGGAGGAGTCTTGCTAATTGCCTATAATTCCCACCTGTTGTCTGTTCCATTTACACAACAGCATGTGAAATTGATTGTCAATCAGTGTTGCTTCCTGAGTGGACAGTGTGATTTCATAGAAGTGTGATTGACTTGGAGATACATTGTATTGTTTGTGTTCCCTTTATTTTTTTTTTAAGCAGTGTACAATTAAGATTAAAAAAAGGTATGCCTTAAATTGGAGATTTTCCTAGTCTTGATGACGGAAAATATGGATTTTATTAAAGACAGGAGGCAAATATTATGCATTTCTTTCTTTTAATTTAGCCCACAGCAGCAAGGGTTAACATACAGAAAAGTGAAGAAAACTTTTTAGCGTAACCAAACTTCAGGTGTATGGTAGTCCATATCATCCAATCAGCATAGAGTACAGGTGATAAGGTCCATGAACACCAACTGTTATTCCTCTTTCTTGTTGCGAGGAGTATAGGAGAAAAACCACACAGTAAATTCGAAGTAGAACTGGAGTTTGGAGATCAAACAGGAAAACATCGGAACAAAGACTTGACCACGAAGCGAATCAGTATTCTCTCCTCTAGGCTGAAACAAATAAGAAAACGACAAATAAAGGTAAATAGGGGGGGGGGGGATCAAAGGGAGGGATAATATTCGCCTCCTGTCTTTAATAAAATCCATATTTTCCGTCATCAAGACTAGGAAAATCTCCAATTTTATTGAAAGACGGAGGCTCATATTATGCATGTTTAAAGCTAAACTATAAATCATATCATTAACCCCTTAAGGACCGGAGGTTTTTCCGTTTTTGCATTTTCGTTTTTTGCTCCTTGCCTTTAAAAAATCATAACTCTTTCAAATTTACACCTAAAAATCCATATGATGGCTTATTTTTTGCATCACCAATTCTACTTTGTAATGACGTCAGTCACTTTGCCCAAAAATCTATGGTGAAGCGGGAAAAAAATCATTGTGCGACAAAATTGAAAAAAAACCGCTGTTTTGTAACTTTTGGGGGCTTCCGTTTCTACGTAGTACATTTTTCGGTAAAAATGACACCTGATATGTATTCTGTAGGTCCATACGATTAAAATGATACCCTACTTATATAGGTTTGATTTTGTCGGACTTCTGGAAAAAATCATAACTACATGCAGGAAAATTAATACGTTTAAAATTGTCATCTTCTGACCCCTATAACTTTTTTATTTTTCCGTGTATGGGGCGGTATGAGGGCTAATTTTTTGCGCCGTGATCTGAAGTTTTTAACGGTACCATTTTTGCATTGATAGGACTTATTGATCACTTTTTATTCATTTTTAAATGATATAAAAAGTGACCAAAAATGCACTATTTTGGATTTTGGAATTTTTTTGCGCGCACGCCATTGACCGAGCGGTTTAATTAATGATATATTTTTATAATTCGGACATTTCCGCACGCGGTGATACCACATATGTTTATTTTAATTTTTATTTACACTGTGTTTTTTTTTTATTGGAAAAGGGGGGTGATTCAAACTTTTAATAGGGGAGGAGTTAAATGATCTTTATTCACTTTTTTTTTTCACTTTTTTTGTGCAGTGTTATAGGTCCCATAGGGACCTATAACACTGCACACACTGATCTTCTATGTTGATCACTGGTTTCTCATAAGAAACCAGTGATCAACGATTCTGCCGGATGACTGCTCATGCCTGGATCTCAGGCACTGAGCAGTCATTCGGCGATCGGACAGCGAGGAGGCAGGAAGGGGCCCTCCCGCTGTCCTGTCAGCTGTTCGGGATGCCGCGATTAGCCGCGGCTATCCCGAACAGCCCGACTGAGCTAGCCGGGAACTTTCACTTTCACTTTTAGCCGCGCGGCTCAGCTTTGAGCGCGCGGCTAAAGGGTTAATAGCGCGCGGCGCCGCGATCGGCGCTGCGCGCTATTAGAGGCGGGTCCCGGCTTCACTATGACGCCGGGCCCGCCATGATATGACGCGGGGTTACTGTGTAACCCCGCGTTATATCAGAAGAGCAGGACCAAGGACGTACCGGTACGTCCTTGGTCCTTAAGGGGTTAAAATACAGACATAGAAACATGAGAGGAAGGTCTGAAATAAAAGGTCCTGAAAGTAGATTCTGAAGACCAATTAGCAGCCTTCAAAAGGTCTGAAAGAGAGCCTCCGGATTGAATGACTCTAGTGGCCATAGCCCCTCTAGCAGAGTGAGCCCCAAACCTGGAGGTGTCCACACCTGCTAGGTGCATGGTTTGCTTGACCCATCTGGCAATAGTGGCCGACGAGACGGGAAGATGGGGTCGACAATAAGAGATCAATAATTGAGAAGAAGAATTAGAGCGTAAAGAAAGTGTTTTACGTTCGTAAGATTGAAGGCAAAGAACTACACAAAGATTTACATTGTGTGGAAAATAAGGATAGAACACTGAATGTAAATTGGTTTTAGTACGTTTGTAAATGGAAAAAGTAACACCTTGAGGAGAAAAAGACTTATGAGAAATATCAAGAGCCTTGACATCAGAGACTCTTTTACAAGAGATTAAACATAAAAGCATGGAAAGTTTAAGGGAAAGGAGTTTTAAGGATAGAGAGTCATTAGGACCTAAAGAATCCAAGAATGACAATACTAGATTAACATCCCAAGTAGAAGTATATTTGGGCTGAGGGGGTCTTCTGAAGCGAATCCCTTTCAAGAGTCTGCAAACCAAAGGATGTTTGCCAATAGGACTAGAATCAATAGGGATGTGGTTTGATGAGATAGCAGAACGGTATACGTTAATCGTGCGATAAGCTTTACCTTGATCGAACGAAAAAGAGAGGAAATTTAGAATATCATTCAAAGATGAGTGAACGGGATCCAGATCCCGTTGTGCGCACCAATGAGACCAAACCTTCCAGGCAGATCTGTAAGCAGATCTGGTTCCTGGGGCCCATGCTTCCAATAAAATGTCTCTAGCCGATTGTGAAAGTCCCTGATCATTAGAGATTTCCCTGATACTAGCCAAGCTACTAGAGACAAGGTGTCCGACAGAATTAGAGGGTGTGAATTCCCTGATGGATCCAGAAGGGTTGAAGGGGACATGGGAATGATCCGAGGGAAATCTACGGTTATACCCAGAAGCTGAGGGAACCATGCTTGAGATGGCCACCAGGGGGTTATTAAAACCACAGTCGATTTCTGGGAGAGAATTTGAAGGAGGACTCTGGGGATTAGAGAAAAGGGAGGAAAGGCGTAAAGGGTCTCTGCGGGCCAAGATTGGAGAAGGGCGTCTACGCCTAAGGCTTCTGGATCGTGACGCCAACTGAAGAAGAGAGGTAGTTGACGATTTAAATGAGAAGCAAAGAGGTCTAGGTACAGAGGACCCCAAAGATAATTGAGTTGATGAAATATGGGAGGATCTAGGCGCCAGTCGCTGGCATCCACAAGAAAACGAGAGTTCCAGTCCGCAATCCTGTTCGAAAGACCAGGAAGATATTCGGCTTTGAGAACAATGTTCCTGTCTAAACAAAAATGCCAGAATTCTTTGGAGATTTCTGACATTTTTGATTTCGTACCCCCTAGGCGGTTGATGTATTGAACCGCCGAAATATTGTCCATCCGTAGAAGAATACAACAATCGGATTTGTTCTTCGCAAAACTCTTGAGAGCGAAAAATCCAGCTAGAAGCTCCAAACAGTTGATATGAAGGAGGGATTCGTCTGAAGACCATTTCCCTCCGGTGGAGAGATGGCCACAGCGAGCACCCCAACCTAAAAGACTTGCATCTGATTCTATAGAAAAGTCCGGGAAGGGATGAAAAATTGCCTTCCCATTCCAAGATTCTATATGTTGGAGCCACCAAAATAATTCTTCCTTCGTCTCTGGTGTGAGAGAGATCGAGTCTGAATAACTTAAACCGTTCTGGAGGTGTTGAATTTTGAATCATTGTAATGCTCTGTAATGTAATGGGGTCGGGAAAATAGCCTGGATGGATGCAGATAGGAGGCCCACTAGACGTGCAATATTCCTCAAGGAAATCAGATTCTTATTCAGAATCGAGCGAATCTCCCGACGAATAGTTTTCAACCGTCTTGGGGGGAGACTCAAAGTGTCTGTAACGGTGTTCACCAAAAACCCTAGAAATTCTACTTCCCTTAAAGGGGTCAGAATAGATTTTTTGTAATTTATAACAAATCCTAGGTCTGTGAGTAGTGAAAGAGTCCATTGCATATGAAGGTTGATGAGATGAAAAGATTGAGCCATGATGAGGATGTCGTCCAGATATATTATCAGACATACACCCCGACTCCTCAATATGGACACTACTGGTTTCATCAACTTGGTGAAACACCAAGGAGCGGATGCCAGACCGAATGGAAGGCACGTAAATTGCCAAATTAGATTTTTCCAGGAAAACTGAAGATAATGTTGGAATGAAGAATGAATGGGAACCGTGAGATAGGCGTCTTTGAGGTCTATCTTGACCAGCCAATCTCCGTGAAGAAGAAGATCTCTCAAGAGATGAATACCCTCCATTTTGAAATGACGATATCTGATGTAGGCATTGAGAGACTTGAGATTTATGACTGGTCTGTGACCGCCATCTTTCTTTTTCACCAGAAAAAGGTTGCTGATAAAACTCTGAGGAGATCTTTCTATAGGGATGATAGCATTTTTTGAAAGAAGTTCGCTGATCTCCAAATCTATAAGATTTTGATCTAGACTGGAAAAAAACATTGGATTGGGGAGATGAGACTGAAAAGGAGGAGTCATGAATTTTATTTGATAACCTTTGATTGTGTTGAGCACCCAAGAGTCTGATGTTATCATAGACCAATTTTGGAAAAAATGGGTTAGTCTGCCCCCTAGGGGTATGTGAGGGAAAGGAACAGGAATCGGACTTACCTGAAGAAGGTCTTGATTTCTGGAATCCTCTGGACCGCCATGGCCTTCCACGATAGGGAAAGAACGGAGAGGTATAGGAGTTTGTTGTTTGAGAGGTCTTGGGTTGATTGGGGCCTCGAAACTGTTGTCGTTCCTGGACAGTACGGCTGGGGAAGCGGCCCCTTCCTCTCCCAGCCTTGGGAAAAACCTTTGGTTGAAAAACCTTTTTTATGGATGTTTGAGCCTTATCTAGGCTTGAAAATAAGCCCACATATTTGTTGAGCTCTTTAATGAAGGATTCTCCAAATAACAATCCCTTATTAGAGGGAGACGGTTCATTGGGAGCAAGATGGGTAAGTTGGGGATCCATCTTTAGTAAAATAGCCCTTCTCTGTTCAGCTGAGAGGGCAGAGTTGGCATTGCCAAAGAAGCAAAATGCCCTTTGTATCCACCCATGTAGGACATGAGGGTCAATGGGATCCTTAGAGGCTAGAGCCTCTTCAGAAAGATTCATAATCTTCGTTAAAGGACCCAAAATGTCAATTAATTTATCCTGGCACGATTTTAGAGATCGGTCCAGCCCCTTTTTGGGGTTCTTCCCTGACTTAGATAGATATTTCACCAAAGTGAGGTCTATGTCAGGGGTCGTAGTGGTTATGTCAGGTAAAGATGGTCTAGGGCATTCTGCCCTAAGTCTGTTTCTGGCTTTCTTGTCCATAGGTTTGTTAAAACAGGACTAAACATATTTGGCCACATTTGGATGTGGGACCCTGATCTCGGATGAAAAATTTGATCCGGATCAAAATAGGGGGTGCCAGAACTGTCCAACCTTACCTCAGCCGAGGTGTCATTTACAGCTACATTATCTGATTCATTAGATTCCGACACATCCTCGTAACTGGAATCATGTTCCTCAGAAGAGGTATCAGACTCGGAAGATGACCGGTCAGATAGGACATAAGAGTCCGGTTTGTTTCTAAATGAGGATTTCGATGTCCGTTTATTTATAACTTCCTCATGGACTGAGGGTTTTTTGTGGGAAGATTTTCCACTTGATTTTTTGCCGTGATGATGTGAACGGCCATCAGTAATTTTGTCAACTTGACCCTTCTTTGATTTCTTATTAGATGAAGGGTCGTCATGGCAATGATGCCGCTTTCTGGAAGCTTTACCAGATTTGAAGCCTCTGGCTAATTGAGAGACCGACTCTTCGGCAGAATAGAATAAATCTGAGGGAGTAGTCAGACCCTGTTGCATAGGGATGGCTTGAGTAATCGCCATTTTGACTGAGGTAGAAATAGATTCTTGTAAAGAAGAAAAAGCCTCCTTAATGACAGAGTGAACCGACTTATTCACAGAGTCTGAGACCAAATTTTGTACATGAGCCCCATTAATAAAGGTTAATTCTCTAACCTCAGATGGGGAGACAGTATTCACCTCAGAAGTCATGGTGATATAATATAATGAAAAAATTTTAAATGAGATTTTCTAAATGTATGAAATTTCAAAACCCTATCAAATGTATTGAAAAATACACTAGTTAAGGTATATGGGCAGATGAAAGGACAAAACTCAATATTTTTCCTAATATTGTCGAGCTATCGTAGCGCAATACTGTGAGGGAAGATCTGTGAGGAGAAACGGGGCGGGGAAGCAACTGAGAACCAGTTGCGCCGCAACTCTCGCGATAAACGAGAAGATGCGAATCAGACGATACTGCGCATGCGCGCGCGGCCGAAAGATGGCCGATAGCGAAAAGGAACTGCGCCACCGAAGAAAATATGAAACGGAGTCCACCGAGAGACATGGAGAACGCTCCGGATCACCCCGTGGACCCGACCCAATAAACCGGGACCAGGTGTGAAAGACCGTGAGTAGAAACGGTGTTTAACAGTTGAGAACCCCGGTACCACAATGAAATAGGCAACGGGAAGAAAAGATAGGGAAACTATATCTATATACTTAATATCAAATATATCTGAATATGTATGACATGAAAAAACACATATACACATACACACACCACGCGGGTATATACCTATATATATGTATATAAATATATATGCGTGAAATAATGCAGGAGCAAAATTTGTGTGTACTTATCTTAAGCTGTGAGCAGCAAGAAAGAGGAATAACAGTTGGTGTTCACGGACCTTATCACCTGTACTCTATGCTGATTGGATGATATGGACTACCATACACCCGATGTTTGGTTACGCTAAAAAGTTTTCTTCACTTTTCTGTATGTTAACCCTTGCTGCTGTGGGCTAAATTAAAAGAAAGAAATGCATAATATGAGCCTCCGTCTTTCAATAAAATCCTGATTACTAGCCCTATGTGTTTATCTACACTCCAGTTTTTTTTTTTACTGACAGGGCCACATTAAAGGGGTACTGCAGTGGAAAATATTTTTTTTCTTCCTTTAAATTAACTGGTGCCAGGAAGTTAAACTGATTAGTAAATTGCTTCTTATTTAAAATCTTAATTCTTCCAGAACTTATCAGCTGCTGTATACTACAGAGGAAGTTCTTTTCTTTTTTAATTTATTTTCTGTCTGACCACAGTGCTCTCTGCTGACACCTCTGTCCATTTTAGGAACTGTCCAGACCAGGAGTAAATCCACATAGCAAACCTATCCTGCTCTCGACCGTTCCTGACATGGACAAAGGTGTCAGAAGAGAACACTGTGGTCAGCCAGAAAAGAAATTCAAAAAGAAAAGAACTTCCTGTGGAGCATACAGCAGCTGATAAGTACTGGGAGGATTAAGATTTTTATATAGGAGTAATTTACAAATCTGTTTGGAACCAATTGATTTGAGAAAAATTGTTTTCCACTGGAGTACCCCTTTAAGGTTTAAAAATGTGTGTATATATATATATATATATATATATATATATATATATATATTTAACCCCTTGGGGACTGAGCTCATTTTGACCCTATGGCCCAGAGCATTTTTTGCACTCTGGGATGCTTGTACTTTTCATTCGGATTCAAAGATTGTTTTTTCGTGACATATTCTACTTTATGTTAGTGGTAAATTTTGTTCGATACTTGCATCATTTCTTGGTGAAAAATTCTAAAATTTCATGAAAGATTTGAACATTTTGCATTTTTATAGCTTTGAAGCTCTCTGCTTGTAAGGGAAAAAAAACATACAAAATAAATTATATATTGATTCACATATACAATATGTCTACTTTATGTTTGCATCATAAAGTTGACATGTTTTTACTTTTTGAAGACATCAGAGGGCTTCAAAGTTCCGCAGCAACTTTCCAAGTAAATTTCAAAATCTGAATTTTTTAGGGGCCAGTTCAGTTTTGAAGTGAATTTGAGGGTCTTTATGTTAGAAATACCCCATACTGGACCATATTATGAAAACTGCACCCCTCAACGTATTCAAAATGACATTCAGAAAGTTAACCCTTTAGGTGTTTCACAGGAATAGCAGCAAATTTGTTCTTGTAGAACCATTTTAATTTTTATTTTTACAAGGGGTAAAAGGAGAAACTCCCCCCCCCCCAAATTTGTAACCCAATTTCTCTCGAAAAAGGAAATACATCATATGTGGATGTACAGTGTTCTGCAGGCGCAGTAGTGGGCTCAGAAGGGAAAGAGCAACAATGGGATTTTGGAGAGCGAATTTTGCAGAAATGGTTTTTGCGGGGCATGTCACATTTAGGAAGCCCCTATGGTGCTAAACAGCAAAAAAAAAACACCCCACACAGTATACTATTTGGGAAACTACACCCCTCAAGGAACGTAACAAGTGGTGCATTGAGCCTTAACACCTCCCCCCCCCCCCCCCCAGACGTTTGACGAATTTTCAATAAAATTGGACGTGAAAAATAAAAATTTAATTTTTTCACTAAAATGCTTATGTTACCAACAAATTTTTCATTTTCACAAGGGGTAATAGGTGAAAATGTCCCCCAAATTTGAAACCCCATTTCTCTCGAGTAAGGAAATATCTCATATGTGGATGTAAAGTGATCTGCGGCTGCACTAGAGGGCTCAGAAGGGAAGGAGCGACATTAGGCTTTTGGAAAGCGAATTTTGCTGAAATGGTTTTTGGGGGGCCATGTCACATTAAGGAAGCCCCAATGGTGCCAGAACAGCGAAAAACACCCCACATGGCACACTATTTGGGAAACCAAACCCCTCAAGGAATGTGACAAGGGGTACAGTGAGCATTTACACCCCACTGGCGTTTGACAGATCTTTGCAACAGTGGGCTGTGCAAATGAAAAATTAAATTTTTCATTTTCACGGACCATTGTTCCAAAAACTGTCAGTCACCTGTGTGGTGTTAAGGCTCACTATACCCATTATTACGTCCATGAGAGGTGTAGTTTCCAAAATGGGGTCACATGTGGGTATTTATTTTTTTGCATTTATGTCAGAACCGCTGTAACCAGCGGCCACCCATGTGCAAATCACCAGTTTAGGCCTCAAATGTACATAGTGCGCTCTCACTCCTGAGCCTTGTTGTGCGCCCGCAGAGCATTTTACGTCCACATATGGGGTATTTCCGTACTTGGGAGAAATTGTGTAACAAATTTTGGGGGACTTTTTTTTCCCTTTTACCTTTTATGAAATGAAAAATATGGGGCAACACCAGCATGTTAGTGTAAAAAAAAAAAAAAAGATATAATAATTTTTACACCAACATGCTGCTGTAAACCCCAACTTTACCTTTTCATAAGGGGTAAAAGGAGAAAAAGCCACCAGTAATTTGTAGCGTAATTTCTCCCAAGTAAGGCGATACCCCATGTGTGGCCCTAAACTGTTGCCTTGAAATACATTTTATTGGGATGGGGGGCAACAGTGTCAGGGTGTAGTGTATATGTAGTGTTTTACTCTTTATTTAGGGTTAGTGCAGGTTAGTGTTTTTAGGGTACATTCACACGGGCCGAGGTTTATAGTGTGTTGACTGCTGAAGCGGAAAATTTGCCGCATCTCATACTTGAAGTGGGAAACTTGCTGTAAACCTCCGCCCATGTCAATGTACCCTGTACATTCACATGTGCGTGGGGGGGGGGGGGCGCAAAACTACAACTCCCAGCATGCACTGACAGACTGTGCATGCTGGGAGTTGTAGTCATGCAACAGCTAGAGACACACTGGTTTGGATTGGGAAACACTGAGTTAGATAACAGACTACCGCAGTGTTTCCGCACCACTGTCTGTTTCCTAACTCAGTGTTTCCCAACCAGTGTGCCTCCAGTTGTTGCAATACTACAACTCCCAGCATGCCCAGACAGCCGAAGGACATGTTGGGAGTTTTAGTTATGCAACAACTGGGGGAGACAAGTTTGGAGACCACTGTGTAGTGGTCTCCAAACTGTAGCCCTCCAGATGTTGCAAAACTTCAACTCCAAGCATGCCCAGGCATGCTGGGAGTTGTAGTTCGGCAACATCTGAACATCTGTTGTCTCAGGACCCCCCCCCCCCCCCCCCAGGCATTTGCACGAGATGCCTGCTGAATGATTTCAGCAGGCATCCCGGTCTGATCCCCGTCCGGCTAGCGGCGGGGATCAAAATTCCCACGGGTGTACAGGTATGCTCTTGGTGGTCCTTAAGTACCAGGGCGCAAGGGCATATCCATACGCCCGTGGTCCCCAACAGGTTAAAAATAAATTAATGTTTAGGTGTAATTTTAAGTTAATTTAAAAATAAATTAACGAATAACGTTTAAAAAAAAAGTATATATAGTACAAAGCATATAAAACAAAATATCAGTGATCATTTACACAACAGACATGATCATAATAAAGAAAATTTACACCATGGGATGTTGTCTTTAATAAAACATGGGAACATGGTCATTGCTGGGAAGGAAACTGTTAGGTCTTAGTTGGCAGCTCTTGCATGGGTGTAAATTTAAAGTCGCTAACAGATGAGAAGTCAATAGGCTGGAAAATTCCGCTGTTTAGATGACTAGAGTCCATATGGATGTGTGAGAAGTCTGGCTCAGCTTGCAGTCGTACAAAGTCTGCAATAATTCTTTCTGAGTGAAATTTTGAGATTGGTAGGGTGCTGGCATGCAGCTTTGCCTGTTATAATAAACAAACAAAGTTAAGAGTACTTCAACTAGGAACAGACCCCCCTATCATCTAAACACATGCATACTTGGTAATGACAACTTTCATTTCACCATAAAATTTGTAAAAACTTACCGGTACACATTTTTTTTAAGGTGAATTTGAAACATTTGAAAAAAACAAACAAGCAGAGTGTGGGTATGTGGTTGTGGGGGGGGGGGGGGGGTGTTTATGGGGCATTTGTTTACAGTAAAACAAGCATCTTATCTTTATTTTGTGAGTCAATCTGGTTATAGCCATATCCAATTTATATAGCTTTTCTTTAATTATTAATAAAGAAAGAAAGAAATATGGGTGCACTCAGTGTGTAAATCAAGCCTGAGTGGCTGGGAAGAGAACGGGGACAGCATGACTACATACTGTTGCATTGGAGGGGTACAGTTCTCAAAGCACTCTCTAATGGGATTCTGTGGGGGGAGGGAAAGAAGAGAAGGGAGGGGAAAAGGGAAGAAAAGGGGAGAGAAGAAAGAGAAGATAGCTACAACACTGGATAAAATATATAAATATGCTTTATTAATATACTTGGTGCAAAGTGGTGGGTAGTTTAAACCGCAGGGCCCTTGCGGTTATCACTCCCAGCCTTAAATGCAGAGTTAATATACGTGCGGCACTATAGATAAATTAAGTTTTGGTAATAAAACATGCAAAGTACAGTTCCTAAAAAAAGACTATTTCATTTCTTATTGCTATAGATATTTAAACATATATAATCAAAATTATTAAAATACTGTACTCCAAATTGTTCCTATAAACACAAAATGGTGTATCTGTTGGAGCACTATGTGCCCTGGGATCATCCCTGTGGAGGAAAAACACTTAGCTACTAAAGAACAGAGAAGCCTCCAGAAACGCGTCTAGCCTGCATACCAAAACAATAATCGGCATAAGACTTCATCCCAGACCCCTGCACCGATCCAGCTTCAGTGCAGAAAGAGCGCTTTGTCTCCTACACTACACACCCTTTCCTTCACACACTGCCGAAGACTCGCATCACAGCAGACCGCCGGCGCTCGCTGTGAGAGACGGATTGCCCGCAGTGGCAGCCGCTACATCCAGCTGAAAGAGTTGCGGCAAAGACAGGACCACAGCAACTACAAGAATGGGTGAGCCAGGACACAGTCTTCACTAACATCTCTCCCTAGGATCGAATTACAGAGCATAGCTCTGCTGATATACAAAGGACTTTGATCTCACAAGTGGAGCTCTCACAACAGCCCTACAACAAATAGGAAAGACTTTCTTTTATAGGAATAGGATTGTATCACTGCAAACTCTTAAGGGTTTATCCTTAACAGGGACGATCCCAGGGCACATAGGGGGTTATTTATCATTTTGTTCTATTGCTTTTTTTTTTTAGTCTACATTTGCAATTTTCTGTTATTTTTGCGCTAATTGTGTTTTTTTTTCCCCCTTTTTTTTCAAAGTTCTAAAATCCGTCATTTTGACCTTTTGGTGTTGCTAGACCATTTTTTTAAAGTGACGGATGCAGTGGTCACGAATTTATTTTCTGTGTGTTTTAGATTTTTGCACAACTTTTGTAGCAACTGGCGCAAAAACAAAAACAAAAACGCAAATCTAGACCACCTCCTGACCAGGTCTAAAAAAAGATTACTACTCCTGTCTGTTTGCAAAAAAGAAAGAGAGAGAAAGAGAGAGAAAGAGAGAGAAAGAGAGAGAGAGAGAGAGAGAGAGAGAGAGAGAGAGAGAGAGAGAGAAAAAATAAGGTAGAGAATAAGAATGTTTAAAGACATAAAAAGTTAAAAATTAAAAAAAAGGAAAAGTAAAGCAGTTGTCCATGTGAAACAATCAGATATATTTTTTTAGGGTGCAAAAAGCAGATTTTTGGACTTACCGTAAAATCTCTTTTTCTGAGCTTCTGTTGGGGGACACAGGACCATGGGTATATGCTGCTTGCCACTAGGAAGCCGACACTGGGCTTAAAAAACAAAAAGAAGGTCGGCCCCTCCCGGCAGGATATACCCGCCTCCTGGCTCTGAGCAACTCTGTTTAGTCCCAAAGCAAAGGAGAACTGACCAAGACAAAACTGTCCGAACAAACCCCAGAAAAAGAAGGGAGCTGACCACAAACAAAACACCCCTGAACCACGTGGCGGAAACTGGCTGGTCACTAACAAACCAATGGGCGAGAGAAAGAGATTTTACGGTAAGTCCAAAAATCTACTTTTCTCGAGCGCTTCATTGGGGGACACAGGATCATGGGATGTCCCAAAGCAGTCCCTGGGAGGGAGAGCCTAACATCCCAGCCAGATCAGAACTCAGGCGGACGACGGAACTGCAGCCTGGAGAACCTTGTGGCAAAGGCCGGCGTCGGAGGACGCAAAAGTATGCACACGGTAAAACTTGGCAAAGGTGTGCAGAGACGACCAGAGCTCTCACGCGAAAAGGGGGCGCCTGACCCTTGCAATGGTACGCCTCCGAAATGGCAAAACGTATCCACAGGGAGATAGTGGCCTTGGAGGCCGGAAGTCCCTTGCGCCGTCCCTCTGGAAGCACAAACAGTTAACCACACCGCCGAAAGGAGGAAGTGACCGACAAATAGGTCCGGACTGCTCAAACCAAGTCCAGCTTGTGAAGCTGGTGCTCTCGAGGATTAGAAGGAGACGGGCAGAAGGCAGGCAACGCAATCTCCTCGTTTAAGTGAAAAGAAGACACAACCTTGGGCTGAAAGGAGGGCACAGGCCGAAGGACTACCTTGTCTTGGTGAAGCACCAGGTCAATTCTAACACCCTGCGAATGGACGTAACTGCGATAAGGAAGGCTACCTTCCAGGAAAGGAAGCAAAGGGAAATCTGCCCCAGAGGCTCAAACGGAGAACCCTGTAGGGCATCCTGAACAAAGTTGAGGTCCCAAGGGGCAGTAGGTGACCAGAACAGGGGAACCTCATGAGCCACGCCCTGCAAAAACGTCCGCACATGAAGATCGGACGCAAGCGGGCATTGGAAGAGGACAGACAACGCCAAAACTTGCCCTTTGATGGAACTGAGAGCAAGATGTGTCTCCATCGATTGGAGAAAGGACAAGAGGTTAGGCAAACAGAAGGAGGTGGGAGAAAGCGAACGAGCCTCACACCAGCGGAAATAGCCCGCCAGGTACCGTGATAAATCCTGGCGGACGAGGGCTTCCGAGCACGGAGCATGGTCTGAATCACACGGCAACGAAAACCTTGATCCCTCAAAACTGCGGTCTCAAAAGCCACGCCGTCAAATGCAGTGGAAGTAAATTGGGGTGGCAGAGGGGTCCTTGGGAGAGGAGGTTGGGGCGATCCGGAAGGCAACGTCCGCCACGAGACCAACCAAGTCGGCATACCACACGCGGCCAGTCGGGGGCTACCGGAATCGCTGTGACTATCTCCGCCTTGAGCTTCCTGATGACCTTGGGAAGAAGTGGAAGCAGAAGTAAAAGGTAGGGCAGAGCGAAGGGGGTCCAAGGGACCACAATGATGATCCAACCGAAACTGGAGAGAGTCTGCAGAGTGATGTTGAGGCTGACCAGGTTCTGTTCCAGGGAGGGCTCCTTGATGAGAAGGTCGTCCAGATAGGGAAGTACTGAGACCCCCCAAGAGTGGAGGAGAGCCAACACTGCCACCAGCATCTTTGTGAAGACATGCGGAGCAGTGGCCAGTCCAAAGGGTAGGGTGACAAACTGAAAATGCCCCGCAGGAACAGCGAACCGTAGAAACCTTTGGTGGCCCGGGAAGATCGGAATGTGTAAGTAGGCGTCCCGTATGTCCACAGAGGAGAGGAACTCCCCCGGGTCAATGGAGGCAACCACTGACCGCAGAGATTCCATCCGGAATCAGACGGTCCAGAAGCTTCAAATCGAGAATAGGACATCCTTCTTGGGGAGGAACCGGTACTATCACCCCCTGAGCCAGGAGGGTGCGAAGGGTCACCTGAAAAGCTGCAGCAAGAGGGGAGAACGAGGAGGGCTGAACCGGAAAAAACGATCCCGGGGAACGGAAGAAAATTCTATTCGTTAGCCATGGGATACAACCTCCTGAACCCAAGCATCTTGGATTTGCGCCAGCCAGACGTCCTGAAAGAGGGACAGGCGACCACCCACCCGAGGGAAAGGCTCGGATGAGGGCGCACCTTCAGGCGGAGGGAGGCTTGCGAGTCCCAGCCTTGGAAGAGGGGAGGGTGGAAGGGAGCGAAAGGAAGGGGCCTTCCGCCGCGAGTCCGAACGGTGCGGACAGTTATGGGGTAAGAACTCTCACCTTCTGTAGCATCAGAGATGATCTAATCAAGACGTTTACCAAACAGGTGGGACCCCAAGAAAGGCAGCTCAGGGCACGTCGGCGTTTCAAGCTTTAAGCCACATCGAAAGCCGAAGGGCCACCAGATTCCCAGATGCAAAGGCAGCGCAGCGAGCCGACTCCAAGGAGGCCGAGCAGAGGTGATCCCCGGCATTTGCGATCTGCTGAGCTAGCTCCGCTAAATCACCGGGGGAGGCGCTTGACAAAATCCCCTGGCGCAACTGAACGGCCCAGACCAAGAGAGTCTTGGAAACTCAGGTAGAGGCAAAGGCTGGGGAAAGGGCTGGGGTCGGACATAGCCACTAGTAAGTCAGTCAGACAGACAGACAGACAGACAGACAAGGAGCGAGCTCACCCAGGTCCTGTGTCCAGAGAGATGCAGGTCTAGAAGGAGCAGCTGAATCAGAAGCTGTACAGAGTTGTACAGAGCTGTAGCCTTGAGGTCCATGCTGGATAGGGTGGAGAGGCCAGGAGAGGAGAAGGAAGGCCCAGTACACAGAGCGCAGCCCCGGCCATAGAGGAGACCTCTGGCAGTACAGAGTGCCGCCGGTAGGAAAGTGCCCCAGGAGTGGAGAAGCGCCGGGATGAAGGCCACGGCAGAACAGGCCCAAGCTGTGGGCTAACGTTAATGCCTGCCCACGGTCCGGGTTCCCCAGAGGACCTAGGGAACCCAGCCTCCAGAGTGCTGATGCCTGGAAACTGAGTGAAGCCTGGAACAGCGTGCGCAGCCCCGGGAACAGGGAACCAAAGGCAAGTTAACCTTTAGCTTGCCGGAGATGGGGGTGGGGGGGGGGGTGCGGCAGATTAACCCTTACTTCCCCGGAATACAAACATTCCCCAACCCTATGAAAAGAGGGGTCCAGGGAAGGGAGAGAGGGGCCCAGGAAAGGGAGAGGGGGGCCCAGGAAAGGGAGAGGGGGGCCCAGGAAAGGGAGGGAATACTCACCTACAGAGCTCCAGCATACTCACCAATGAAGTCTTCGGCCAGCTAGGGCCACCTGCCTTAAGCCATGCTCAGCTGGCAGACAGGGGCAAACAGGGGGACCCGGACCCAGGGTACACAACCAAGCGCTGGCTGATGGCGAATAGGGGTTAACGGCCCATTCAGCAATGCACCGTGCCCCTAGCTCGCAGGTGGGGGGGATCAGGCAGCGCCATGCTCCTGTCGCCCCATGCTAGATAAAACAAAAAAGGGAGAGAAAATCTAACTAGAACCTGAAACTAGGAAAAAAACGTAAGAATTAAAACCAGGTCTGGAGAGGCTCCAGACCTGCCTCTGCCTCCTCTGACACTAAGCTAAAACAGAGTTGCTCTGAGCCAGGTATATCCTGCCGGGAGGGGCAGACCTTCTTTTGTTTTTTTAAGCCTAGTTTCAGCCTCCTAGTGGCAAGCAGCATATACCCATGGTCCTGTGTCCCCCAATGAAGCGCTTGAGAAAAAGAAATGATAAAGACGTAAGAAACAATAAGATTGTTAGCAATGGCCAAAATCTAACAATTTCATGTGCCCAAGTTTAAACAAATATTCGACAAAGCGGTGATAACAAAAAAAAAAAAAAAAAAGGTGAAAGGTTAAAAAAAACAGACATTAATTTGCCTTAAAATTAAATAACACATAACACATCTAGACAAAAAACAAAAATGATCTAGCCAAGACCATTATTGATAAATAACCCCCATAGTGCTCCAACAAATACACCATTTTGTGTTTATAGGAACAACTTGGAGTACATAGTACTCATTGGGGGATATATAAGACAGTGTGGTGTGTTAATACCCACCTTTACTGGATTACAAATCGGATCAACAGGGTTGGATCTGGGAGATCTGATGCCGGAGACATTTTAATCATTTTATCTTGAAAAAAATATATATATATATTTATTTATTAACTCTGCACTTAACGCTGGGAGTGATAACGGCAAGGGCCCTGCGGTTTAAACTACCCACCACTTTGCACCAAGTATATTAATAAAGCATATTTATATATTTTATTCAGCGCTGTAGCTATCTTACCTTTTCTCTCTCCCCTTTTCCCCCTCCCTCCCTTCTCTTCTCCTCCCCCCCACACAATATCCCATTAGAGAATGCTTTGAGGACTGTACCCCCCGTTGTAACACTATTACACTATCCGCTAGGCACTTCGGGTATTTAGTGCCAGTTACCCTTGTACAGTACAGTTAACCTTGGTACTCCTATAGCCTTAGAGAGCTGCACTTCATTCTTGTTAATTTTACAAGCTTTTGTTGCAGCTTTTTTGATTTTACAAAATGTTGCAGCTCTGCCCCCATGCCTACTTACCAGGCAAAGGAAGCTGTGATTAGTTTTTTTTATGATAGTCTTTATCAGAGGAAATGTATTGCTTACTGCATGGTAATAGATATGAGCAGAAATGAAGAAGGATGATTCAGTACTGTACATAAACATGCAGCTTTATTGGGTTTTGTATCAAAACACTTCACACAATAAAAATGATCAATCCACTGTAATACGCGTTTCAAGGGCATGCGTGCTCTCCTTCAGTCACCGGAGAGCGTGCATGCGCTTGAAATGCGTATGACAGTGGATTGATCGTTTTTACTGTGTGAAGTGTTTTGATACGGAAACCAATAAGGCTGCAAGTTTATGTACAGTGCTGAATCATCATTTCTGCTCGTGTTAGCACCTTGTGGATGCAGGTCCGTGCACTACAGCCAGGAAGGTGAGCTGAACAATTTATTTCTTTATAGCTGCATGGTAATAAATATGCATGGAAGCCTTAGTTGGGGCTGTAGTTGAGAGAAACCTGAGCACTATAAAGCTTGATTAACCCCTTAAGGATCTTGCCAATTTCCATACTTTTGTTTTTTTCCTACTCCCCTTCTAAAAATGATAACTCTTTTAATTTTGCACCTACAGACCCATATGAGGGCTTATTTTTTGCATCAACAATTGTATTCTTTTTTTAATGACATCAATCATTTCACCATAAAATTTATAGTGAAACAAAAGAAAAATATTTGTGGGGTGAAACTGAAAAAAAAAAAAAAAAACGCCAAACGCCATTTTGTAACTTTTGGGTGCTCCCGTTTCTATGCAGTGCACTATTCAGGAAAAAAAAGGCACCTTATCTTTATTCTCTAGGGAGGACATTTATCATTGTTTGCTTTGGTAAGCAAGTTCTGAAGGCATTTTTTTTGCTTTAGTTTTGTTTATGGGCTACATATTTATCATACTATCAAAGGGGATTGATAAATTTGGAGCACATAAGCAAAACAAAAAATGAGAGTTTTGTACTTCAGGTCAGACCTGGAGCAGAATTGCAACTTTTTGTAAGGGGTTTGCGACTCTTTTTTGTCTATGTGCGACATTCACACATCATTAATTTGTGACCACTGCAAAGTGAAACCTGAAATTTGCTTAGGTAAGGCTGAATGTAACTTTTTGCTTACCCACAAAAGTCACACAAAAAAGTGCTTAGGCGCCCATGCGACTTTTTGTGCACCCAGAGTAAGCAAAAAAAAAAAAAAGGCTCAGAATACCTTGATAAATGTACCCCTAGGTCTATATGGTTACAAGGATACTCAATGAATGTAGGTTTTAATTTTATTTTACTATTAAAAAAAAAATCAAAAATGACATGCACCAACATTAGCATGCTTATTTTTATTTTTCCACATATGGGGCTATGAGGGCTCATTTTTTGTGCTGTTATTTGTTGTTTTTATTGGTAACATTTATGTTTTGATGGGACTTTTTGTTTGCTTTTTATAAAAAATTTTATGGTCTATGAAGTGACCAAAAATGCACAATTTTGGACTTAAGTATTTTTTTTACATGTACGACTGTGTGGTTTAACTAACCTTATATTTTAATAAAAGGGGGGTTATTCAAACTTTTATTAGGGAAAGGTTAATTAACTTTTATTAACTTTTTTATTTATTTTTATTTTTTTTTTACCCTTTTTCCTTAATTTATTTTTTTGTCCCCATAGGGGGCTATAACATGCAATCTGTAGATTGCATAAACTGTTCAATGCTGAGCTTTGGCTCAGCATTGATCAGTGTTATCGGTGCTCTAGCCTGCCATGACTGTAGGCCTCTAGGCTGCTCTAGCCTGCCATGACTGGCTTGGGAAAATCAGAGCACCGATTGGACGGTGCGGAGCAGGAAATGGCCCTCCCGCTGTCCACTATACGCCCTGAGCTAACCGGCACGTTAACCTCTGCATTTAGATGCTGCATTCAACTTTTATTGCGGCATATAAAGGGTTAATGCTGGGCATCAGCACGATCGCTGATGCCCGGCACTAATCGTGGGTGCTGGCTGCTTATAGCAACTGCGGCCCACCAGGTATGAAGCAGCTCGTGAGCATTCTTCAAACCCCGGTAACAGGACCAGGACGTACAGGTACACCCTCGGTCCTTAAGTACAAGGAAGCAAGGGCGTATCTGTGCCCCCTTCATCCTTAAGGGGTTAAAGGGGTATAGGAAGGTTTTTATGACATTATGACTTTTTAACACCTCCTTGAAAGCTTAGGGTTCCTGGAGTCTCGGGGTGTTCTTATTTTATTAAATAAACCACATCTCATTTGTAAGATATGAGGGGGTTTTGTACCCCATCTGACTATCAGATGGGTGTACCCTTCATTATAATACTGTGTGCTGATGCTGCAGTGAGGGCCAGTGTATTACATAAGGGGCCTGCTGGAGTCAGTTCTAAGAGTCTCCGGCAAACGGATGTTATTAGATGTATGTGATCTCATACCATCCTGCAAGTATAGGGGATGATGGGGTATTAGCATCCGCAGGATCATTTTTTTCTTCAGATCTCTTTTGTTGTTTCAACTCCCAAGAGACGAGCAAGTGCAGCACCAGACTACAGCTTACAGTCCCGTGCTAAAAAAGGTTTGAGTGTAGAAGCTGCAGGTCCTGGCAGAGTGTAGATTAGGAGCAAGAGCCGTACACTGGAACGTACACAACACAAGCTCCACACTGACAGGACTTAAGAAAAGTTTGTAGTGTAAAGGTCCTGGCAGTTTAGAGCTCACATTAGGGGAGATTTATCAAAACACGTGCAGAGGAAAACTTGCCCAGTTGCCCATAGCAACCAACCAATCAGATAGCTTGTTTTATTTTGCCGAGGCCTTGTTAAAAATTAAAGAAATCTGATTGGTTGCTATGGGCAACTAGGCAGCTTTTCCTCTGCATAGGTTTTGATAAATCTCCTCCATTGTATACATTTCAGTGCACAGCTCCTGCTCTAGTCAGCCAGGACCTGCAAACTCTACACTACAAACCTTTTTTGGTGTCACAACGCACAATGACTGTCCTGTCTTTGACAGCCAGCCACCTTCATCTTCATTTGCAGTGGGGTCATGAACAAAATACTAGACTGTTAGAGACAGGAACTGTATCATTTTTGGCAACAAATTCAGGTTCTGTTTGGGATCTGATGACAGTCTGGTTCAAGTATGGAGGACTCATTGTAAGCACATCAACCCTGCCTTTACTGTGGATGCACTGAGCCAACTGCTGTGGAGCCATTGCATACAACAGTGTCCCACCTAGTAGTGATACAAAGGACACTAATCTCAGCAATAAGGGCAGGACATCCTGGGGCCATATGTGATGCCTCTCATGGCTTCCAACTGACATTTTTCTGGAGGATAATGCTTGCCCATACACACACACACACACACACACAAATACAACAAGGGATTCCCAGTTAAGTCGCCAGACTGCAGCTTCTTTTTCCTGCCTGGTCTCCAGATTTATCGCCAATTAATTATTTATGGTGAGCCAGCTTAGGCAACCTATGAGAATAGATAAGCCTAGCTGTAATATCTGTGGCCAAGTGTACCGCAAGATGGAACCTCCATGCCCAATCATATTTTCTTGTATCCAAACTAGAGGTGGCCAAACAGGGTACTAGAGTCTCCCTTTCAGGTATACAATTTTACCCTATAAGCTTATCATTTTGATCCAATATTGTAATCATTACTAATATCATTATTTGTTTCATATGAAGCCAAAACTTCTTGGTGTCTTATTTTTTGGTTGATGAGTGTATAGGAGTAGTTCACTTAATCCACAATTATGTACTAGAAAAAGAGCTACTTGCATTGTAAATTACAAAATAAATCTAACCAAAAGCACACAGTGTATATCGTTGTGTCTTGATGACTTAGAAAAAAGTGTCAGAGTCTTGTTAACCAAAATCAACATTTACCGGAGACAAGCTCTTGGTCTCACGAAGGCAAGCGGTCTGTAGCTCGGATTTGAGAGCAGCAATGTGCTTCTTATGGAACATTATCTCTTTTTCCAGAGCAGCTGCTTTGGTGCATGCAATCTGATAGATGTCCAAGAAGCTCTTAATCATACTCTGTAACAAACAAAGACATGGAAATGCTAAACTTCTATGTACAGTATTAATTTAGCCCTTCGTTTTTTTTTGTCTTGGTAATCTAAAAAGTATGAAATTTATACAAATAAAATTATTATTATTATCGGCCGCACATTGTTCTGTGTAAAATTGTGATGTGTGGCTGAAAATAATGAAGTTTAACACCTTAAGGACCAGGCCCATTTTGGCCTTAAGGACCAAACACATTTTATTTTAGCATTTTCGTTTCCTCCTCACCTTCTAAAAATCATAACTCTTTTATATTTCCATCCACAGACCCATATGATAGCTTGTTTTTTGCATCACCAATTGTACTTTGTAATTGCATCACGTATTTTACCAAAAAATGTACGGCGCAACCAAACAAATATTATTTATGTGGGAAAATTGAAAAGAAAACCGCAATTTAGCAGATTTTGGAAGGTTTTGTTTTCACGCTGTACACTTTCTGGTAAAAATGACATGTTTTCTTTATTCTGTGGGTCAATACGATGAAATGATATCCATGATTATATGTTTTTCTATAATTGCATGGCTTAAAAAAAAATCTCAAACCATTTTAACAAAATTAGTGTGTTTGAAATAGCCCTATTTTGACCACCTATAACTTTCTCATTTTGCATATATGGGGCACTATGAGGGCTAATTTTTTGCGCCATGATTTGTAGTTTTTATCAGTACCACTTTTGCTTAGGTTTTACTTTTAATACATTTTTTTATTAATAAAATTTTGTAATAAAATGTGACAAAAAAAGCAGCAATTTGGGATTTTTTTTTTTACGTTTACGAAGTTCAACGTACAGTATAATTAGCAATATATTTTAATAGTTCAGACTTTTACGCACGCGGCAATACCAAATATGGGTATTAATTTTTTTATGCTTTTTTGGGGGGTAAAAGAGCCAGGTGAGGGGACCTCAGGCTGCCATGCTGGATGATCAGATCCCCGCGGCAGCGCTGCGGGCGATCATCCATTCAAAGTACCGTAATGCCACAGATGCCGTGATCTTTATTGATCACGGCATCTGAGGGGTCAATGGTGGACATCCACGCGATTGCGGATGTCCGCCATTACCGGCGGGTCCCTGGCTGCTGATAGCAGCCGGGACCTGCCGCGCATGATGCAAGCACCAGACCGGTACTCGCGGTTATGACGGCACGTAAATGTACGTCATGGTGCGTTAAGTACCACGTCACCATGACATACATTTACGTCTATTGTCGTTAAGGGAATTCAGAGTGGATACAGCACCAAATAGCTGAGGACTCAAGCTGGTAGATGGAGCAAGACTTTATTTGCCATATTGTCGTTAAGGGGTTAAGATCTGCAGAAATTATCCAGTTATTCTCTGTGTGGCCCAACCTGCGATTGAGTTGTGTGAACAAGAGCCAGTTTTAAATACCAGCGCTTGTTTTCATGCCCTCGTCAGCCCGTCTAAAAGGCTCCTTTAGAGGGATTTTGTCATGGGGGTCATATCAGAAGTGGTCCAAGAGCAAAGGCTTTGCCAATTTAATGATCTGACAATTATCTATAACTTACCAGAGGGTAAGGTCACTGGATTTCTAATTTCTTTTAAATAGAATTATGCAAAATTTCCAAAATATTTGACTTCAAATGCTATTGAGGGTCTTTAGTATTTAACCCAATGTTTGTATAAGTACTTAAGTGTACCTGTAAATTTTTATGAAAAATTACTATAGTTCAGCAAATTAGGCAAGTACCTTTACGGAGTAGTCATAAACCATGCTTCCCACTGCTTGTGGAAACAAAGCCTTCTGCTCTATCTCTATAGCCCCCCATAGCCAGCACGAGACCCAGAGCCATAGAATCACATTATGCTGACTCTTGCATACTGCACTATATCACTGCACTCCTGGTCACTCTAAATGGGGCAGAAATTATCTCTTCAGTAGTACTCTGTGCATGATGTTACATAAAGATAGAGCTGGTTGGGGAGGGGTATGAGAGCTGCAAGGAGGGATCTGATAAGTGAATGGAATTCTGTAGTTCATAGGAATTCATAAAGAAATAGGCATATACGCAAGTGTGAATGCAACAATTCTTCTTTCTTTAATATATAATTAATCAGAAATACAGGAATCAAATAATAAATATTCACCCAACGTGTGTCATACAGTCCTGCAAGATGTTAAAAGGAGAAATAACAGGCTTTCAATGGCAACTGCACTAGCAATCTCTTATCTAGCCATCTCCATTCACTGCAGGTCTGGTAGGTAAGTCTGCAGCGCCCTGTTTGTCAAGCATAGTGCAAATTCCCATCACCACAATACATAGATAAGAAACTCTCGCAAGATTTCAGTTCTAGAGTAAAAACCAGACAAAAACCATTTTACAATAGATAAAAACAATTTCAATGTATATGGATTCAGATGGAAGCAGCAAAAATCTTCATAGAAAAACATTAAAGTTACAAATATCGTTAATTCCATGGGGCTGTAAAGTGCACAGTTTTTGAATCCAGCGCACCTCACTTTTTAATAATCTTATTTTAATCTGTTCTTTGTTTTCGCCTTCTATATTCTCCAGTATCTGCCATATCAATTCGTTAACATTATGTCCATGTTCAATATAATGTCTGGCTACACTTGTCTCAAACTTCTCCTTCTGTTTCTGACCTCCCTCCTCAGGTCCCTTTTTATATGTACGTATGGTACTTGTGTGTTCGTTAATTCTCTGTTTTATAGTTCTCATAGTCTGCCCCACATAGCCTTTCCACATGGGCATTTCAGTAAGTAGACTACCTGGGTAATGTTACAGGAGAATTTTTCAATCACCTTTTTTTATTTTTTCTGGAATGCACTCTCTTTATTACAAAGGTCAGTTCATTAGAACAAAAAAGGATTTGTAACAAAGAGAGTGAGTTCCAGAAAAAGAAAAAAATGGTGATTGAAAAATTCGTACTGAGAGCATATGACAGGAAGGAAATGGAGGAAATTAGGAAAGAGGTTGAAGCATTACCCAGAGAAGATTTGAGGAAAAATAAATCTAAAAAGAAACGTCAGAAGACAGCGGTTAGTTTCTTTTCTACTTATGATTGTCACTCAAAAATGATCAAACAAACTATATGTTAATACGGGGGCTTACTTGGTGTGGACGAGAAGACTGGCCGTTTATTCCGTAATCGCCCGAGATTTATATATATAGGAAGAATAGATCCATTGCCAATCACTTGATAAGGGCAGATGTGAAAAAGAAAAAAAACAGATAAGCAGACGTTCCTAAGGGCCAGACAGTTGGGTACATTTGCCTGTTTGTCATGCCAGAACTGTAATGCCATCATTAAAAGGTGACATTGTAACACTGTAACACACTGAAAAATGAGGGGGACTAAAATTCCCATCAGGGGATGGCACTCCTGTAACAGTACCCAGGTAGTCTACTTACTGAAATGCCCATGTGGGAAAGGCTATGTGGGGCAGACTATGGGAATTGTAAAACAGAGAATTAATGAACACAAAAGTGCCATACATACACTGCTCAAAAAAATAAAGGGAACACTTAAACAACACAATGTAACTCCAAGTCAATCACACTTCTGTGAAATCACACTGTCCACTCAGAAATCAACACTGATTGACAATCAATTTCACATGCTGTTGTGCAAATGGAACAGACAACAGGTGGAAATTATAGGCAATTAGCAAGACACCCCCAATAAAGCATTGGCTCTGCAGGTGGTGACCACAGACCACTTCTCAGTTCCTATGCTTCCTGGCTGATGCTTTGGTCACTATTGAATGCTGGCAGTGCTTTCACTCTAGTGGTAGCATGAGACGGAGTCTACAACCTACACAAGTGGCTCAGGTAGTGCAGCTCATCCAGGATGGCACATCAACACGTGTTGTGGCAAGGTGGTTTGCTGTGTCTGTCAGCGTAGTGTCCGGAGCAAGGAGGAACTACCAGGAGACAGGCCAGTACATCAGGAGACATGGAGGAGGCCGTAGGAGGGCAACACCCCAGCAGCAGGACCGCTACCTCCGCCTTTGTGCAAGGAGGAACTGGAGGAGTACTGCCAGAGCCCTGCAAAATGACCTAAAGGTAGGCCACAAATGTGCATGTGTCCACTCAAACAGTCAGAAACAGACTCCATGAGGATGGTATGAGGGCCCAACGTCCACAGGTGGGGGTTGTGCCTACAGCCCAACACCGTGCAGGACATTTGGCATTTGCCAGAGAACACCAAGATTGGCAAATTCGCCACTGGTGCCCTGTGCTCTTCACAGATGAAAGCAGGGTCACACTGAGCACATGTGACAGACGTGACAGTCTGCTAGACCTCATGTGGCTGTAGTGTGTCAGCAGTTCCTGCATTGATGCTATGGACTGGCCCATTCGTTCCCCAGACCTGAATCTGATTGAGCACATCTGGGATATCATGTCTCGCTTCAGCCACCAATGCCATGTTGCACCACAGACTGTCTAGGAGTTGGCGGAGTTGGGTAGCATGCCCAGGCGTTGTAGGGAGGTTATACGGGCATGTGGAGGCCACACACACTACAGAGCCTCATTTTGACTTGTTTTAAGGACATTACATCAAAGTTGAATCAGCCTGTAGTGTGGTTTTTCACTTTGATTTTGAGTGTGACTCCATATCCAGACCTTCATGGGTTGATAAATTTGATTTCCATTGATAATTTTTGTGTGATTTTGTTGTCAGCACATTCAACTATGTAAAGACGAAAGTATTTCATACGACTAGTTCATTCAGATCTAGGATGTGTTATCTTAGTGTTCCCTTTATTTTTTTGAGCAGTGTATAAAAAGGGACCTGAGGAGGGAGGTCAGAAACAGAAGGAGAAGTTTGAGACAAGTGTAGCCAGACATTTTTTTTGGACATGGACATAATGTTAACGAATTGAGATGACAGATACTGGAGAACATAGAAGGCAAAAACAAAGAACAGATTAAAATAAGATTATTAAAAAGTGAGGTGCGCTGGATTAAAAAAATGTGCACTTTACAGCCCCATGGAATTAACGAGATTTGTAACTTTAATGTTTTTCTATGAAGATTTTTGCTGCTTCTGTCTGAATCCATATACATTGAAATGGTTTTTATCTATTGTAACATGTTTTAACTGTTTTAACTGAAATCTCGCGAGAGTTTCCCATCTATGTATTGTGGTGATGGGAATCTGCACTATGCTTGACAAAGGGGGGTGTTGCCCTTGAAATGTTGCAGACTTACCTACCAGACCTCCAGTGAATGGAGATGGCCAGATAAGAGATTGCTAGTGCAGTTGCAGCTGAAGAAGCCTGTTATGTCTCCTTTTAACATCTTGCAGACTGTATGACATGTTGGGTGAATACTTATTGTTTGATTCCTGTATTTCTGATGAATCATATATAAAGAAAGAAGAATTGTTGCATTCACACTAGCAGCGTATGTGCCTATTTCTTTAATACTGATATGAAACTGGGTTTATAGAGCACCCAGTCACTAAGCCATCACCCAAATACCACCTGTCCCACACTGTGCATTGTTCATAGGAAGTCAGCCCAACAGGACTGAGTGCTTCCTATCACACATGAGAGAATTTTATTTTCTGGTGGTCACATGACCCAGATGGATGCAGCTGTTCTGGGATGAAGCAGATGACCCTAGAGGAATACTGGGGATGAAAGTGCATTATATGGGCAAACAATGGCATGGCATAATTTTATATGGGGTTTTGCTGCGAGAAGGTTTATTTTTTTTCTCTTCTAATTAACATGCCCATTCCAGTCAGATATAAAAAAAAAGCCTCTACTCACCTCTCGCGCTCCTACAGTATCACTACTCCTGTCCCCGATGCGAACTTCTTCCTGCTTCTGGTGCCACTCAGTGAATTGGTGGCTGCAGTGGTGTCCTGCCTTGACCAGCAATGTGACATATTTGGCCCTGACACAAGAAAGAACACAGGTTGGGGCTCAATACCTCACATTGTCACTCAGCCAATCAATGGCTGAGGTGGGACACCACTGTGACCAGCGATTCGCTGTGCTGCACCAAGACTTATTGGGCCTCAGAAGCAGGAAGAGAATTGTACCAGTAACCAGAGCAGATCTACCAGAAGCACCGAGGAGGTAAGTAGAGTTATTTTTTTTTTTTTTTAAACACCTCTTGCTTCATAACCCCTTTAATAAATGTTACCAACCAACCCCCTGCCTTAAAGGGGATATTCCAGTATTTTAATATGTATCCTGCAGATGGGGAATAAGTGTCCCAATGGTCAGCCCCTCCCCGTGATCTCCAGAAGATAAGTTTTAAAAGTACTGGAGTACCCCACACCAATCCCCACACGCTTGATAGCGAACTGCAATGAAGAAGAGTCAAAACGGAGACTCAAATGACCCATGAGCTGACCAAACAAATCTGCACAAAAATACAGACTGAGAAAAGTTGCACATTCCAAAAAGTGCACTGCTATCTTTTTTTAGGATATCTACTGGTAGTTCTGTTACAAAGCTAAATTATCAAGTGATGACAGATACATCAAGACGTAATGGCCTTACAGAGTTTTTTTGTCAGAAAGGTACTTTTGGCACTGTAATATTCTATAGCTACAATGGAAACTACTATATACTTTATGTTAATGGAAATCAGATTATCTAGCGGATACACAAATTACCAGAAGACTTCTCTAGCACATAAAGATTACCTGGCAAACAGGGAAGTCTGGCCCTCCTGTGTAACTTTCCATTTCAAACATATTAGGTGATAACTTTGGAAGCTGGAAAGTGAAGTCTTGCTGTGATGTTGTTACCCGGGATAAGGAGGTCTGCTCTCTCATCTAAATGGAGAAAAAGGAAGAAAAAAAATCATAATATCTGGTAATAATAAAATATTTAACTGTACAGATTTACCTTTCTGCACCATGTGAGCTGTGACTATTATTCTATATTAATATTGTACCAACTTATTATGCAGAACTTAACAACCCAGGGATAAAACAGGAATTCAGACTAAGGAATTGTGCACAAGGCCATATTACAGCCTGATAAAACCTCAAAGTTGCACAGGACCATTGTCTTAGATGGAGATTGTATAACAGGGAGGCTGGGTGATTGCATAGTGAGGAGCCATTCTGCTCTTGATTTTAAGGCAGAATGCCACTATCCCTTAGGTTGGTTTTGGTTGCATGAAGGCCATGATGGAATCCATGACTATTAAAGGACCCTTTGTTTGAATGTTGATCCAGTCTAATCATCATTCAGAAACAGGAAAGAAATTTTCAATTTTAAGGCAGATTGGCTCATGTCATGACATTTGGATTTCACAGTAACTATGTATGATCCACAGTTTAAGTTTTAAAAAAAATTTCAACTACAGAAGAACTTTAAATTATGAGCTTTTTTATTTTCATATAAACTCATTACAAAAAAAAGGAACAACAGTTAAAATTCATAATACCCCAGGAAACCAAATTTATTCTCTTCCCTTAACCCAAACTCATTACAGATTTGTGTCGACTCTTAACTTCCCTTCCTTAAATAAATTATGAGCTTATAAATAAAGAGACATGACTTAGATTACATGTTAAAAATTATTTATTTGTGCATACGCACATGGATAAGGACCCACACTTTTTTAGATGACAGCTATCTTGTCTTGGCTGAGTGTGTGTGCTGACCAGACAGCTGAGGAACATCACCGATACTTTACAGGAATTCTTACCTTCTGAAACATGGCTGTAACTGATTTCATATAATTTGACAGGCCCTCCTTTTCCCTGAAAAATACAAAAAAATATTTATAATAAATCACTCCATGGTTAATATTATGATATCTAGGAGGTGGGGAATCAAATCTAAAAGTCAATAAGATATTCTGGAGATCTAGGTCTTATGACAATCATATAGGCTAGGACACTATATATATATATCTAGTTTAAAAACAGACTCAAGACGGGCGTGGCCTGGATGGAGAGCTGAGTGGTCACACTCTGCAGTGCTCCCGCAGACCCAGCTCTAAATTACCCTGGTTCTCCACTAATCCTGTGGCCCCGACTAACCGATTCCTGTTCTTGGTCTGTGGTGGCTGTGGGGCTGGATCCGGTACGATCCAGGTGGTTGGCGGCGGTGCTGGAGGTGCGGTGAGGCTGCGGCGGAGGCGTGGCTGAAGCGGCGGTCCTGTGGAGCAGCGGGAGCGGTGCGGGGCTCAGCAGGTATAGGGGGGGAGGCACAGAGGGGTCTGGAATGGGCTGGTTGCAGGCCCGGGGGCCTGAATAAAGTCCTTAGTGCGGGGGAACGGTGTCCATTATCCCCTGTTTTGTGGGAGTGGCCTCAAGGTTGCCATGGTGACTCCCGCTGTCCTCTGCTGATTGAAGGGCTGCCTCTGAATCCCACACTTCTGGGATTTTGGAATCTGACCCTATTGCTATAAATGCTGTCTTCCGGGACTTTTATGCTGAGCTATATAGATCTCACTTGTCAGTTGTGCCGAAAGATTTGGTGCCCTTTTTGAAGGGATTGCCCCTTACGCCTTTGACTGCTCAGGCAGCTGATTTAGAAGCCCCTTTCTCTGATGAGGAAGTTTCTATGGCTATTGCTTCTCTACAGACGGGGAAAACTCCGGGGTTGGACGGGAAGATTGGTGATTGGTACATGGCGAATGAGGAACGGCTGATACCTATTCTTCAGAACCTATTTAGAGCATCTATGGAGACTGGGAGACACCCTGATTCCATGAGATAGGAAGGAGTAGAAAAGGAACCCTTGAGTACCGATGCTGCGACTTAAAAGGCAATAGATTAAGCGTTTCGGGAGGAGCCCTCCCTTCCTCAGATCAGGGTACACAAATGCAGACTGACAGGGTATTTATAAGGCTCCAAAACGGTTGCCAGGGTCAGGGGGAGTGGTTAGCAGCATCATAAACATAAGGGAATAATACATTCATTATATGTTAGTATACTTAGTACAAAGGGATATTTCATAATCAGTGTTGTAATACATTAATAGAATCAAAATTATCAAAGACTAGGCAGAAATATTGAAGTTTGCACATAAAACAAAGTCATGACGTTTACAGGCAAACGCCGCGGTCCCGGAAGCATGACTTTGTTTTATGTGAAGACTTTTATTGCCTTTTATTTGTTTTTGTTTAATAAAACGGTCCTGCTTAGGATCTTTTTACTTCCCCCTGGACGTCATTGTCTTCAAGCTCTAAGTCGCAGCACCGGTACTCAAGGGTTCCTTTTCTACTCCTTCCTACCGCATCAACAGGACGACTTGGGTTGACTCCTGCTACCCACTGGCTGAGCAGCGACGCACCATTGTTGGTACCCCTCTAATGGTTCCACATTGAGGTGAGCGGCCATCTATAAGCCCCGTGGGGACATCCCCCATTCCTTACACCTCCTACGTATATCCCGGGGTAATACACGAGGCGCCGTTTGTCGGCCCTTTTTTATTCTTTTTCGTTTCTTTCATGATTCCATGAGAGAGGCGCTTATCAAAGTTCTTCCTAAACCAGGGAAGGATCTGACATTGCGGGATTCTTACAGACCTATTTCTCTCCTTAATATAGACATCCAACTTTTGGCTAAAATATTAGCTAATAGGTTACGAAGGGTCATAGCCGCTATCGTTCATCTTGACCAGATGGGTTTTATGCCAGGGAGAGCCACTGATATTAATGTACAACGCTTATATCTCAACATAGTAGCTGTGGAAGGGGGTGCCTCTGGGCGATATGTGTTAGTTTGGATGTGTACAAGGCTTTTGACTCTGTGGAATGATTGTACCTTCGGGGTGACCTGGGGGTCCTACGGTTCGGTCCTCGGTTCCGGGCATGGGTACGCTTGCTATATGATAGCCCTAGAGCCGGGTGCACACCAATTTGGAGGTTTAAGAGTGCTTCTAGCTGTGTAGAGGTACGAGGCAGGGATGCCCCCTGTCCCCTTTTTGCTTGCTCTAGCAGTGGAGCCGCTGGCGGCGGCCATCAGATAGCGGCGGCCATGGAGGAGAAAGTCTCCATGTATGCAGATGACATGTTGGTATACTTAGCTGATGTTCAGGGCTCCTTGGGAGCCTTGTTTGTCCTCTTAGACAAGTTTAGTGCCTTCTCCGGTCTCAAGGTTAATTATGCTAAGTCAGCTTTGATGCCTCTATCGGTGACTGCGGACCCCATTCCGCCTCTTCCTAATGGGCTGCAAACAATGTCTAAATTCAGATATTTGGGCGTGGAGGTTTCTGCGTGTGTGAGGGACTAAGTAAGGTTGAATTTGGATCTGGTTTTGTCATTTGTGTCAGTCAAGTTACAGTTCTGGTCAACCTTGCCTCTTTCCCTAGCCGGCAGGATTAACATCTTTAAAATAATATACCTTCCTAAGTTTTTGCATTTTTTCCATCTTTCTCCGGTAATTCCTCCTAGGAAATACTTTGTTCAGCTGAGTGGCACCCTGAGATCCTTCTATTGGCAAGATAAATCACTACGATTGGGTCAGGCATTGCTTCAGGCGCCTAAACAGCGGGGCGGCTTAGCTGCTCCTAACATGTATGATTATTTTTTAGCATCTCAATTGGTTTATGCTGCGTGGTTGATCGACCTGGATCTGGCAAATGCATCTACTGCCCTTGCAGGAGTTTTGATGGGTTCATATGAAACCTTGACCAATACTCTTTACAGACACACTTCTAATTCTAGGTTGCTGGCCCCTATTCAAACTGTGGGGGAACCCTCATTTTGAGCACCTTCAGGAGTTGGAGGCTGCCGGCTTCTGGAGTGATTATGGAGTCAAGTTCGCTATGCATTTGCAGGGATGTGGAATTTGTATCGCCCGACGCCCGGGACATACAGTACCAGGCGCAGGGCAGGTGAATTATTCAGGCATTTAGTCCTGCTTCGGGCAACCAGGGCCAAATGCCTAAAGAATTCACATATAACGGGGCAATCAATTTTTCCCTGTAACCAAACTCCAAGACTGTAGCTGTGCGCTGCAGCCTATAGCGAGCCTCGCAGGATGACAACGTCCCGGCGTAGGCGCGTGCGATGACGTCCCTCATCGCGCGCCCCTCGGTCCGGACTGAAGATGCGGTCCAGTAACAACAGTGACCGTCGAGCCCCGGGGCGAACATGGGGGCGGACAGGTAGCAGGGGATCGGAGAGGTTTAGTAAATAATGTTTTACAGGAGAGGGGAGGGGGTTGGGCTGAAATATAATGACGCAGGGGGCATCAAAGGGGGGGGGGGGGGAGGGAATATAATGATGCAGGGAGCATCAGAGGTGGGGGGGGGGAATATAATGACGCAGGGAGCATCAGAGGGGGGAATATAATGGCGCAGGGAGCATCAGAGGGGGGGGAATATTATGACGCAGGGAGCATCAGAGGGGGGGGGGAATATAATGGCTCAGGGAGCATCAGAGGGGGGAATATAATGGCGCAGGGAGCATCAGAGGGGGGGAATCCAATGACGCAGGGAGCATCGGGGGGAATATAATGATGCAGGGAGCATCGGGGGGAATATAATGACATGGGGGGGAATATAATGACACAGGGAGCATAAGAGGCGGGGAATATAATGACGCAGGGAGCATCAGAGGGGGAATATAATGACGCAGAGAGCATCAGGGGGGAATATAATGATGCAGGGAACATTGGGGGGAGGGGGGGAATAATGGCGCAGGGAGGATCAGAGGGGGGGGGAATATAATGACGCAGGGAGCATCGGGGGGGAATATAAATGACAAGGGGGAGAATGTAATGACACAGGGAGCATCAGGGGGGGGAATATAATGACGCAGGGAGCATCAGGGTGGTTATGTAATGACGCAGGGAGCATCAGAGGGGGGAATACAATGACGCAGGGAGCACCGGCGGGAATATAATGATGCAGGGAGCATCAGGGGGAATATAATGACATGGGGGGAATATAATGACACAGGGAGCATAAGAGGGGGGGAATATAATGACGCAGGGAGCATCAGAGGGGGAATATAATGACGCAGAGAGCATCAGGGGGGAATATAATGATGCAGGGAACATTGGGGGGGAGGGGGGGGGAATAATGACGCAGGGAGGATCAGAGGGGGGGGGAAATATAATGACGCAGGGAGCATCGGGGGGAATATAATGACACGGGGGGGGGGGAATATAATGACACAGGGAGCATCAGAGGCGGGGGGGAATATAATGACGCAGGGAGCATCAGGGGGGTTATGTAATGACGCAGGGAGCATCGGGGGGTGGGGGGGGGAACCTTATCCACCTAATGGGGTGACCTACTATCAGGTTTTTATTGATAAAAGACCTTATTTACATACAATTTGGGTTAAAATTATTTTGTACCAGGATAGGTGGATTTTTATGGGGGACAAGTAGATTCTGCTCCGTTTTAGTCCTTTGGACAAATAGGGGGACATTTATCAATGTTTGCTTATGTATTCCTTTTTTAGTTCTTTTTTCCTTACTATTTTTTTGCCTAAGTACCCTAAATTTATCAACAGGTCTCGGCCTGTTTATAAATGTTGCATTCCAAGGCTTTTTGTTGTATTTTGGCTTACCTGCTCCTTTTTTTTTTTTTTTTTTTGCTTAAAAAAGTCGCATGGGTGATATCAAATTGTCTTTTTAAAAGCTAATTAATTATTGTAAAAATGGAAAACAATCAAGGGAAGAGGAGACAAAAAAGGAAACATATATCATCACCTACTGCAGCTGAGAAATTGCTGCTTTCTATGGCTTCTGAAAGTGAGGGCACACAATCCGAGCCTTTGTTAGAAGCTCTGATGTCCTTGGAGGCTTCTGGGTCTGGACCCAAGACGTGTGTGTGTGTGTGTGTGTTCATTGCATTTTTTTTACCACTTTTTTTTCCCCCTAAATCATTTTTTGTTTGTTTTTTTACTTCTCATTTCAGATCCATGTATCCATGGATTACTTTAGATTCGAAGGAGTACAATGACCAAGTTTTTTTTTGGTTTAATGTTAATAAAATGGTTAAAAAGGGCTTGTGGGGGAGTGTTTTTTGGAATAAATTATTTTTTTTATAAACGTGTTATGTTTTTTTAATTTTATTTACTTGACAGGCTTAGTAGTGGAAGCTATCATATAGACGGAGTTTATTACTAAGCCAGGGCTTAGTTTTAGCCACATAAACAGCTAGCGTTAACCCCCAATTATTACCCCAACCCTCACTGCCACAGGAGTGCCTGGAGGAGTCGGTACCAACAGGCCGGGAGCAAAATGGCGCTCCTGGGCCTAGGCGGTAACAGGCTAGCGTTATGTAGGCTGGGGAGGGCCAGTAACAATGGCCCTAGCCCAACCTGGTAACATCAGGCTGTTGCTGCTTGGTTGGTATTTGGCTGAGAATAAAAATAGGGAAAACCTTATGCTTTTTTTGCATAAATAATTAAATATAAAAAAAAATTAAAAAACGCATAGGGTTCCCCCTATTTTTATTTTCAGCCAGATACTAACCAAGCAGTAACAGCCTGATGTTACCAGAGTGGGCGAGGACCATTGTTACTGGCCTTCCCCAGCCTAAATAATGCCAGCCTGTTACTGCTTAGGCCCAGGAGCGCCATTTTTGACACTCAGGGCCTGTTGGTACCGGCTCTTCCCAGCACTTCTGTGGTGGTGGGTACCGGGGTAATAATTGGGGGTTAGCACCAGCTGCTTTTGGGGCTAACGCTAAGCCCAGGCTTAGTAATGGACTCCGTCTATTAGACAGCTTCCACTACTAATCCTGTAAAGTAAATAAAAAAATAAAAAAACACAACACGTTTTAAAAAAAACAAACACTCCCCCACAATCCCTTAACCATTAACCATTTTATTAACATTAAGCAGAAAGGGAAAAAAATGCTGGTCATCGACGCAGTCCACCGAATCAGAAGTAGTCCACAGGATACACGGATCTGAAAGGAGAAGAAAAAAAAAAGCTTGTCACCTGCCCCCCCCCCCCCTACAACCCTCAGCATGGCCTTACAGTAAGGACATGCTGGGAGTTGCAGTTGTGCAGCAGAGGGCAGGTGACAAGCTTGTCACCTGCCCCACAACTACAACTTCCAGCATGCCCTTACAGTAAGGGCATGCTGGGAGTTGTAGTTGTGCAGCAGAGGGCAGGTGACAAGCTTGTTACCTGCCCCACAACTACAACTCCCAGCATGCCCTTAGCGCATGCTGGGAGTTGTAGTTGTGCAAGCCAGGGAAGCGAGCGGTAATGCGCTCCACTGCCTGGCTGGGGGTGATAAGAAAATCACTGTAATTTCATATTTCCTTCCGTCCCGTGACACAGAACCCGGCGGGAAATTTGAAATTACAGCAAAGTCCGCGGTGCCATAATAAGGAGCCCGGGCTGACATAACTCTGCAGCCGCCCGGGACTAGTGCAGGAGCCGTCCCTGCCATCTCAGCATGTACCGCAGTGCTGAGGGAGGGCAAGGACGGCTACTACACATCTCCCCACCCGGCTGCGGGAGTCCTGGGCGGCTGCAGTGATGTCAGCCCGGGCTCCTTTTAACATATAGCGGAGCCGCAGAGTTTTTAGTCCCTACTGTCACATCAAGTTTCCCGTCGGGTCCCGTGATTGGCTGCTCAGTTCCGGCCAATCACGGGACCCAGCGGGAAATATGAAATTACAGTCGGGGATATAGAAACTCTGCAGCTCTGTGGTATGTTAAAAGGAGCTCGGGCTGGCATCACTCTGCAGCCGTCCGGGCTATGTCTGATTCTAACCCCGCTACCCTAACATAATGACAGGGACACTGATTTACATCCCCCCCTTGTCTCCCACCCGCCCGTCACACATCTCCTGCCTGCTACAAGACTACAACTCCCAGCATGCCCTCACTGTAAGGGTATGCTGGGAGTTGTAGTTTTGCAACAGGTAGGGGCAGGAGATGTGCGACGGGCAGGTGGGAGACAAGGGGGGGATGTAAATCAGTGTCCCCATCATTATGTTAGGGTAGCAGGGGTTAGAATCAGACGGAGCCCGGGCTCCTGTGTACAGTTGTAATATATTTCCCGCTGGAGCTGTGATCACGGCTGCCAGCGGGAAATATAAAAATTTGCTCACCAAATCCGTTTTGTACGCCAGCTCCAGAGCTGGTTTACATTTACGCTGTTTTGGAGGGCTTGCGACTGTTTTGCGACTTTCGCACTTGATAAATCCCTGACCACTGCAAAGTAAAAAATAAAATTTACTTTCGTACGCTCTTTTGTAGCTTTTTGCTTACAGCCAAAAGTCGCACAAAAAATTGCTTAAGTGCTAATGCGACTTTTTGTGCGACTTTTGTAAGCAAAAAAAGATCTCTAAATCCTTGGATAAATGTCCTCCATAGTTTTTTTTCTAATTTCCACACCCCTGATTTGTTCGGGGAATTTCTTTTCCCTTCCTTCTCTGAACTACGTGACCGCTTTGATCTCCCTCGGGGTGCCCAATTTCGGAACTTCCTGCTGAGGCATGCGGTGGTGGCGCAGTTTGGCTCCCTTGATGTGACACCGCACCTTTTCGGAGGTGGAGCTGCTTCTGGGTACCACTGACTTTCCCAAATCTCTCACTCAGGCTTATGCATTACTTCAATCTGTGGGCCCTGACCCGTTTGGGTTGGCTTTTGTGAAGTGGGTGGAGGATATTCCACATCTGTCTGAGGACCAGTGGAGGGAAGTTACTAAAACGTACTACCCTACGGTAGTCAGTGCTAGGGACATGCTTTTCAAGCTAGACTGATCTACGCTTATATTACACTCCAGTCAAGCTGTTCCGTATTGGGGTTTCTGCTTCTGACTCTTGTTTTAGGTGCAGTGCCCGAGCTATTTGTTCCCTGTATATGTGTTTGTTTTTCATAAAAAGTTATAAATAAATACTTTAAAAAAATTAAAAAATAAACAAACTCAAGTGATATTGCAGAATCAGCAGTATCGTGCAACAACAAGTTGCACTTGCTTCTACAGATGCATTCCTTCCACTATATAAAAACGTATACCATTATATTATATTAATCAACAAAGGGAAATCAAAGAATGCAACTAAAAAATAATCGCCCATTTTGGCTCTTACAGGAACATTTATACTGCCTTCTAGTAAAAAGGAACAAACTGTACTTGAAACTATGCAAGTAAAGCCAACGGACAAGAAAATGACACATAAGTAAATAGACTGGACACTTCAGTGAACTAAACACCTCAATTGTGAGGATTTAAATGTGCAATGCATAGAAAGAGAAAGGAACAGAGCACACACCTGGTGGACTTGCTGTGTAGATTTATTCACGGACTACATCCAAACAAATCAGCATCCCATCACCCCATGGTCTGAGCAGAGCTCCCTGGTGACAGCTTCCTGTTGCTCGGTGTAGTGTTTAAATAGTGCACACCATTACGTGTTACATATTAAAATAATGAAAATATTTAGAAAAACACATAAAAATGCATTGTTCTGTTTATTCAATAATACTAAAAACAAGAGCAACTAGTTTGAACTAAAGAAAGGAACCCAGTTCATTCTGATCATTCAGCCCTAGGGCTCCAAGTGCTTCGTCCCTGATAATCCAACGCTCCTCTGCGCGTGCTAGGCTTTCATGTCTATCCCCACCTCATTGGGGGCACATATCCCTTTCTATTCCTGAAAATGTTAATAGACTCATATCTCCTCTATGGGCCAACTGCATGTGGGTTACAAATCTCTGTGCTCCTGTACCTGTCCTTACTGACCTGAGATGTTCCTTGATGCGCACATGAAGCTTTCGCTTCGTTCTACCTACATAGTAGAATCCACAAGGACATATCATGCAATACACTACAAACGTGCTCTGACAAGTGATCAATTGTCGGATGTTGATCCTACAAGCACAGAGTGTAAGAGTATCACCTGTTAGATTTTTGTTACAGATGGAACAATTTCTACATTTCATATTACCAACTGGGGTTATGTTTAACCAATGTTTTTTGTCCTGGACATGCCTTTCATGTTTAGTTTTTAAAACATTGCCAATGGTTCTACTGCATCTGAAATTGATTATAGGACTAGAGATATCAACTCCTTTTTAAATCTTGTTTCTGTTGTAGAATGTACCAATTCTTTCGCAGTACTCCATTGATAATGTGATTCATCGAGATGTTGGCAAAAGAGAATACAACCTTGCTTTCTTTATTAGTCTGACTATCCATTATCTTTCTGTTCTGTTTCTAGACAGTAGGGTAGACCTATCAATCTGGTTAGTCTTCTAAAAAAGACTGATCAATAATTTTTCTTGGGTAAACTCTTTCAGCTAATCTATCCATCAGGTTCTTAGCTTGCTCCAGGAAAACATTATGATCGTTGTTGATCCGTTTAAGGCGAATAAATTGGCCATACGGTACACTATGTTTGACACAATAGGGGTGTGAACTGTCAAAATGTAACAGAGCATTTTTGACCGTGGGTTTCCTGAATCCAGATATCATCAGTCTCCCATTCTCTACATGGATTTAAACATCAAGGAATTCCAATGACTTATCACCAAAATGATAGGTGAAGGTCATGTTGATGGAATTAAGTTCTGTGCCAAAATCGCAGAATTCTTGTTGTGTACCATCCCATACAATAAAGATTTCGTCCACTAATCTCTTAAACATCTTGATGTGTTTGATAAAGCGATTAGTGGATGAAAAAATATAATTACGCTAAAAGATAGAAATAAATTAGCGTACGTGCACGAGATGGGAGTACCCATTGCCGTGCCGTAATTTTGCTTGTACACTCCCTGTTGTATGTGAAGGTATTGTTTGTCAAAATAAGAGAAAGAGCCTTACAAACAAAATTAACAAATCCAGGGAAATTATCTGTACTACCCAGTACCTCTCGGATCGCCTGTATACCCGCATCATGAGGGATGCGGGTATACAGGCTCTCCACATCAATTGAGGCAAGATGGTAGTAATCCTGCCAGCAGAAATCTTCAAGGGTTTCAATAAGATCACCCGTGTCTCTCAAATAGGTTGGCATTTCTTTAATAAGGGGGATAACAGCCAGTCCAAATAACCGGACAGTGCCTCGGTCACTGAGCCAATCCCTTCACAAAGGGGCGGCCAGGGGGCTGGCTCAGCAAATTATGCACTTTAGGGAGAATATACCAGTGAGGGTACTTAGGACTATCTGGGAGGAGTCTTAGTGCTATCTTCTCAGAGATGATTCCCTTATCTGCATGTTTCTTTAAAAAAAAAAACATGCAGTCTTTCTTTGATTTTTTAAGTAGGGTTAGAAGATAGTTTATCATATACCATGAGGTTCCCTAGTTGGTTTTCAACTTCTGTGTTATAATCTTTTTTGTACCATACCACTACCCCTCCCAGCCCCCTGGCCTCCCCATTGTGGCGGGGATTGGCTCAGTGACCGAGGCACTGTCCGGTTATTTGGACTGGCTATTATCCCACTTATTGAAAGAAATTCCAACCTATTTAAGAGACATGGGTGATCGTATTGATACCCTTGAAGATTTCTGCTGGCAGGATTACTACCATCTTGCCTCAATTGATGTGGAGAGCCTGTAAACCCGCATCCCTCATGATGCGGGTATACAGGCGATCCGAGAGGTACTGGGTAGTACAGATAACTCCCCTGGATTTGTTAATTTTGTTTGCAAGGCTCTTTCTCTTATTTTGACAAACAATATCTTCAAATACAACAAGTGTGTGGTACAGGCAAAAAAACGGCAAGGCAATGGGTACTCCCATCTTGTGCACGTACACTAATTTATTTATTTCTATCTTTGAGCGTAATTATATTTTTTCATCCACTAATCGCTTTATCAAACACATTAAGTTGTTTACGAGATTCGTGGATGATATCTTTATTGTATGGGAGGGCACACAACAAGGATTCTGTGAATTTGGCACAGAGCTTAATTCCATCAACACAGTCAACAACGATCATAATGTTTTCCTGGAGCAAGCTAAGAACCTGATGGATAGATTAGCTGAAAGAGGGTACCCCAGAAAAATTATTGATCAGACTTTTTTAGAAGGCTAACCAGATTGATAGGTCTACCCTACTGTCTAGAAACAGAAAGAACAGAAAGATAATGGATAGTCAGACTAATAAACAAAGCAAGGTTGTATTCTCTTTTGCCAATACCTCGATGAATCACATTATCAATGGAGTACTGCGAAAGAATTGGTACATTGTACAACAGGAACAAGATTTAAAAAGGAGTTGATATCTCTAGTCCTATAATCAATTTCAGATGCAGAACCATTGGCAATGTTTTAAAAACTAAACATGAAAGGCATGTCCAGGACAAAAAACAACATTGGTTAAAAAAACATAACCCCAGTTGGTAATATTGTTGGGTCTATAATATTCTGATATATTGATCGCTATATCTATACTCATATGCCTTTGCTAAAAATGCTATATGCTATTGCTGAATATTGCAGAAGAATTTTGCTTTCCTTAATTCAAAACATTTCATCTTATCACTTTGCCTGTAACTAAGATTAGAACCTTGAGATGGAGACTATGGATACAAGACGTCTAAACATTAGGCTTTGTGGAAAGATGGAGAAATCTCAAATTAGAAGTCTTGCAACATTAATGACTTATGCTTCGCCACGCTCAAATGACCAATCAGCATATAGAATGATGCATAGTTTTACCCTTCTCCCTCCCCTTTTTGTCAGTTTGTAAAAAAAACAGAACTCCCTGGGGTACCGAGGAGGGAACCCATACCAACCTGGCCTGGTGTGAATTTTCTTACATCGACGCTCGGAAATTAGTACAGCGGTAGTCACTCACAGATTAAGGCCGCGCATTAACGCATCCTTTTCAATATGCAATGTAGAAATTGTTCCATTTGTAACAAAAATCTAACAGGTGATACTCTTACACTGTACTTTTCAGAGCACGTTTGTAGTGTATTGCAGGATATGTCCTTGTGGATTCTACTATGTAGGTAGAACGAAGCGAAAGCTTCATGTGCGCATCAAGGAACATCTCATGTCAGTAAGGACAGGTATAGGAGCACAGAGATTTGTAACCCACATGCAGTTGGTCCATAGAGGAGATATGAGTCTATTAAAATTTTCAGGAATAGAAAGGGATATGTGCCCCCAAAGAGGTGGGGATAGACATGAAAGCCTAGCACGCGCAGAGGAGCGTTGGATTATCAGGGCCGAAGCACTTGGAGCCCTAGGGCTGAATGATCGGAACAAACTGGGTTCCTTTCTTTAGTTCACACTAGTTGCTCTTGTTTTTAGTATTATTAAATTAACATAACAATGCATTTTTATGTGTTTTTCTATATATTTTAACATGTAACACGTAATGGTGTGCACTATTTAATACTACACCGAGTAACAGGAAGCTGTCACCAGGGACCTGATTAAACGCCTCTGAGTGTGAAACAGCGTTGTCGTCCAGGTGTGAAGCTCCTGCCGCTCCAGCTCTGCTCAGACCATGGGGTGATGGGATACTGATTTGTTTGGATGTAGTCCGTGAATAAATTTACACAGCAAGTCCACCAGGTGTGTGCTCTGTTCCTTTTTCTTTCCATGTATTGTATACAGACTCTTACTTTACCGTGCAGCACCACTACGGAACTGTGAAATTACCGCACCCACCCCCATCTGCTACAGATAGATTCTGTTTCTATTTTATGTCCATTCGCTAGAGATGCAAGCAGTGCCCGGTTATCTCTCCTTTGCTATGTGCAATACTGATAAAACTTAAAGGGGTATTCAGGCCATAGGACATCTTATGGGACCCCCCCCCCCCGTAATCTTCGTTTAGCACCCGCATTCTATGCCGGGCTGCTGCTCCAGTCTCTGAAACCTCTGTGTTTCAGGTACTGGAGATGTGTCGTCACATCAAGCCCCCTCCATTCATGTCTACGGGAGTAGGGTGACAGCAGTCACACCCCCTTCCATAGACATGAATGGAGGGTGCATGGCGTGACGTCACAAGGGGGAGTGGCATGACATCTTGTCTCTAGTCCCGGAAACACAGAGGCCCCCCACGATCAGACATCTTATCCTCTATCCTTTGGATAGGGAATAAGATGTCTATGTCTGGAATATCCCTTTAAAGGAAATCTGTCAGTGTCACCTGCACTAACCTGTCGGTACAGACTGGTAGTGCAGGTGACACTGATGACAATGGTTCTTACCTAGTCCAGTTCTGTGCTGTGGTTCTCCGGCAATTCTCTTCGGTATCTTCAGCTCCAGGCCAGACTTGGAGCATGGGCGGAGCTTAGAGACGTCATCGCTGCTGTTTGCTAGCAGCGGGACCCAGCAGAGAACAACAACGATGATGTCACTAAGCTCTGCCCATGCTCCAAGTTGGCCCGAAACTGAAGATACCAACAAGGATTGCCAGAGAACTCTAGCACTGAACGGGAGAAGGCAAGTACCGTTTTCCTCAGTGTCACCTGCACTACCTGCCTGTACCAACAGGTTAGTGCAGGTGACACTGATGACATGTATCATATCCTATGAATAGACTTTTAATGCAAAATGGTCTCTGAACTGTTGGATGTGATCTATAGGTTCAGACTCACCTAGCTGCTGTGCGCAGGGCACTTTCTGCACTAGATATGCTTTCTTCCAGTTTAAGCTTTTCCTGCCCCAGCTGAGTAAGCTGTCTGGTCAGTTGACGTAAAGACTGATCCTTTCTCCGCAGCTCCATTTTAGTTCCAGAAAGACTCTGCAAGCAGGAGAGAGAAGAAGACAAAAGTGCTGTTACTCATCAAGGAACCAGAATTACTTTATTTGCCAAGCTACAGAAGAAAGATACAGAGACACAGCCAAGTTTCAGTCAAAGTTTATTATTTTTAATTTCTTATTACAGATAATATATATATATATATATATACACACACATACATATATACATATATTTATAATTATTTTATTATTTTCTTTAATAATTGTGCTTGGGATTCTGCTGAATAAAAAAATAAAAGCCATATACTCCCTCACAGCCGTTCTGACGGAGCCCTGGTCCTGAATACCTCCAGGATTGGGTTCAGCCAATAAGTGGCTGGGGAAACAGCTGCAGTCACTAATTGGCTGAGCAGGCAATACCACGTGCCAACCCCAACAGCATTGTGCAGAAAGGAGCAAGAAAGGGAGGAGTAAGGGAGAACAATGATAAAAAAATATAAATATAAAAATGCTCAAATTAGAAAAGAATGAAGCTGCACTCACCAATTCTTCTTTCAGTGCTTTTTATTCATCTCTGAACAACCAGGGTTGGGGTACAGGTGCGTGTAAGAGCGACACGTGTTTCACGCTAGTAGCACATCTTCTGGAGAGCCAGAAGATGCGCGACAAGTGTGAAACACATGTCGCTCTTACACGCACCTGTACCCCAACCCTGGTTGTTCAGAGACGAATAAAAAGCACTGAAAGAAGAATTGGTGAGTGCAGCTTCATTCTTTTCTAATTTGAGCACTGTTTGTGGGAATACTCAGAAGCTTAGCACCTCCACATCAGTGCACCGTCAGCAGTACACACTGTGGGGGAGATTTATCAAAACCTGTGCAGAGGAAAACTTGCCCAGTTGCCCATAGCAACCAATCAGATTGCTTCTTTCATTTTTCACTGGCCTTCATAAAAATGAAAGAAGCAAGCTGATTGGTTGCTATGGGCAACTGGGCAAGTTTTCCTCTGCACAGGTTTTGATAAATCTCCCCCTGTGAGTTTACCATTGTCTGAAGACAGGCTGTCTCTAGTGCCCGCCCATCTACACTTTTGTATAAATATAAAAATATAATGGTTTGTCTAGTTACAGATATACCACCTAAGACAGCTCTGGGGGATGTAATGGTTAATTTCACCAGTGGTGGCGCTGTAGGAAAAATGAGCACTTGCCCAATAGATTATAGCAAATTGCTGGAGATCCCCACAGGGGGAGCCACATTGCGTTCAGCTTCTTGGGATCCTTCTAACAAGTATGAATTGTCCAAAGCGGACAAGCCCTTTATCAACAAACATTAAAAGGGGTACTCCACTGGAAAACTATTTTTTTTAAACAAAATAAATATATATACACAAGCGCTGGGGTGTGTGGAAGCAGGTCTACTCTGCTGCGGTACTCTCGTAGGTTTTCCCCGTATATTGTACACAAAAGTAAAAGGAGAACTAGAAATAATAATAAGAGAGTCCGCGCTGAGTGGGGTAAAATAAAATAAGGTAAATGATAGTGAAGCAAATGGACCTGATACAGGAATGCCGGTATATTTGGAACCTACCTGATTAATGTGATGTAAGTAGTGAATGAGTGCTTGGACGGGTTTCTGATGCGGTGATCAGCAACCCGTCCAAGCACTCATTCACTACTTACATCACATTTATCAGGTAGGTTCCAAATATTCTTGAAGTCCTGTATCAGGTCCATTTACTTCACTATCATTTACCTTATTTTATTTTACCCCACTCAGCGCGTACTATTATTATTTCTATTTTTTTTAAACAACTGGTGCCAGAAAGTTAAAAAGATTTGTAAATTACTTCTATTTAAAAATCTGAATCCTTCCAGTACTTATCAGCTGCTATATGCTCCACAGAAAGTTATTTTCTTTTTGAATTTCTTTTCTGTCTGACCACAGTGCTCTCTGCTGTCCATTTTAGGAACTGTGCAGAGTACAAGCAAATCCCCATAGGAACTGTCCAGAACAGGATAGGTTTGCTATGGGGATTTGCTTGTACTACTGACAGTTCCTAAAATGGACAGCAGAGAGCACTGTGGTCAGACAGAAAAGAAATTCAAAAAGAAAATAACTTTCTGTGGAGCATATGGAAGGATTAAGAGTTTTAAATAGAAGTCATTTACAAATCTGTTTAGATTTCTGGCACCAGTTGATTTAAAAAAAAAAAAAAAAACATTTTCAAGCGGAGTACCCCTGCAAGCATAGTCCCTTTTCAGTGAAAATAAACCTTGGATGGATAAACACCAATTTCAATCTTTTATTAGAAAAGTACAATTTCATAAGCTGCTAGAGATATCCTACTACTAGGTTAAATGGCCACATAACATTAGTGCCTTTCATCCAAATCAGCATGAAATAAAAACAGCCATTTATGGGAATTAATTATATTTTTTACTATTTAATACCAAACAGATATTTTTTTTCCTTTTATTTTTTATTTTAATTGTCTGATTACATATTTTTTTTAATCTATTTTCTGTACATTGTTATGGGGGTGACCATCATACATGAGCTGTTAAATAAGCATTTAGAGATATGCTTAGCAGCCACACACACTATGACTCATTGACTTCTATGGAAAATTGTTTAAAATCATGCTCTGAGACCTGTGCAGGCATCATTGTGCAGGAAGAGGGAGGAGGGGAGCTGTGACCATCACCTATTGTGAATGTTGGTAGATTATAAGTGTGATCTATACATTAATGTCACCTTTCACTGTAATCCTGTCTGTAATGATAAGGAGGAGACAGCTGAAAAGTAATTTGTACAGAACAGGAAGTATCAACTTATAAGGCTATAAACAAGATTATTTTTTTTATAATAGATATAGTACATAAACAAATAAAAAATCACTCAAAAAAAACATGTTTAACATAAATATTTGATTCTTATATGGGTCAAGTTTCATCTAATTGCAAAAAAACTAAAATGGTCATCACCTCCAAGGAAAATGACATAAGTGCACAGGTGGACGATACCATGTTGAGGCAAATTGAAACCAGAAATTACAGCAGCATCTTGCAAATGCCAAGACACTAAATATATGGAACATTTTGAGCTGCATTAACTGCTTGTTTTATTATACTGAGGCTCTTAGTGCACATTTTGATGAAACTGTCACCCATCCTCCTCCAAAGTCACTGAACACATTCCTTAGGACAGAACAAAGCACACACCGTAACTGCCTCCGATAAGGTTTGATCTTTTTCCGCTTCCTCCTGGGAGTGTAATTCTATTTTGTGGTTGAGCTCCAGTAACTGTTGAGACTGCTCATTCAGGAGAATCTGGGCTTCTTGTTCACGTAACAATGCATTGTTCAGCTCATCGAAGACCGTTTTAAATTTCTCATAGGGGACCAATTTCTGAAATGCACAAATAAGACAACAATACGCTAAGAAATTTTTAAATGGGCACCGTCAGATACAGTTTTCTTTTTATAGAAATCATGGCTTATAAAATCATGGCTTTGTCCAAGCTGAAGCACAGGCATAGACAAAGTCCAGTAAGTGAGGGTGGGCTAGCACTCCTTTGTGCTCTCTCCTGTCTGAGAGGACTCCTCTGTGCTCCCTTCTGTCTGAGAGGACTCCTCTGTGTCTCTCCTGTCTGATAGCACTCTTCTGTGCTCTCTCCTGTCTGAGAGGACTCCTCTGTGCTCTCTCCTGTCTGAGAGGACTCCTCTGTGCTCTCTCCTGTCTGAGAGGACTTCTCTGTGCTCTCTCCTGTCTGAGAGGACTCCTCTGTGCTCTCTCCTGTCTGAGAGGAACTCTCTGTGATCTCTCCTGTCTGATAGGGCTCCTCTGTGCTCTCTCCTGTCTGATAGGACTCCTCTCAGCTCTCTCCTGTCTGATAGGACTTCTCTGTGCTCTCTCCTGTCTGATAGGAAAGGAGAGAGAGCACAGATGAGTCCTCTCAGACAGGAGAGAGCACAGAGGAGTCCTCTCAGACAGGAGAGAGCACAGAGGAGTCCTCTCAGACAGGAGAGAGCAGAGAGGAGTCCTCTCAGACAGGAGAGAGCACGGAGGAGTCCTCTCAGACAGGAGAGAGCACAGAGGAGTCCTATCAGACAGGAGAGAGCACAGAGGAGTCCTCTCAGACAGGAGAGTGCACAAAGGAGTACTATCAGACAGGAGAGAACACAGAGGAGTGCTATCAGACAGGAGAGAGCACAGAGGAGTCCTATCAGACAGGAGAGAGAGCACAGAGGAGTACTAGCCCACCCTCACTTACTGGACTTTGTCTATGCCTGTGCTTCAGCTTGGACAAAGCCATGATTTTATAAGCAATGATTTCTATAAAAAGGAAATAACATTTTCTTATGAAGTATATTAGAAAGGTTAATGTTTTGCCGAGATGTACAACATATAAAACATTTTTGAATCTAACAGTGCCCATTTAAGTTCACTTACTTTAATATTTAAAGGGAATCTGTCAACCATTGCAGACCATCAAAACTGACAAAAAAATAATGTTTTTTATGACGTCCCGAGCTTCCACCAAGTTAAAAGCCCAGGTGGGGAATATTTAGACTGTAGCCTAAGGTGGACATACCCTTTTATCTACTGCTTACATAACAAATCACTAAAAGTCTAGCAATATAAACCTCAGGATAGGTTAAGACAAACATTAATGGTCACTCCACAGAAATACCTACAACAGCCAGTTGTCAGTGTATTCATTTAGGATTCAGAGACTTCCCAGAAGAAAGGCTAAAGCGCTGTTGTATTATAAGGAATACATGTATTTGTTAAAAAGGTCAGGCGTGCCGAACAGTACTCTTTATAGAGGCCTTCCAGTACAATCTAATAAAGAACCATGCATTATGGGATATATGACCACAAACAACCTATTCTGGGCCTTTATTGTCCTGCTGCTCTTATGCACACATTCTGGAAAGGTAAGTCAGGTGCAGGTATAAACCGGTCATACGAAGTTGGTCAAATATCTGTTTAGCCGAGAGCTAGGTCTCCTGTACCCCCATACACATTCATGCTCAACCTAAGAGCGCATATTTATATTATACCAAGTCCCTTACAGAGTGATAACAAGTGGGTGAGCAGTCTCCTCTGGTTAACCCCTTAAGGACTGAGGGGTTTTCGGTTTTTGCACTTTCGTTTTTTCCTCCTCACCTTTTAAAAATCATAACCCTTTCAATTTTGTGCCTAAAAATCCATATGATGGCTTATTTTTTGCGCCACCAATTCAACTTTGCAGTGACATCAGCCATTTTACCCAAAAATCTACAGCGAAACAGAAAAAAAAAATAATTGTGCGACGAAATTGAAGAAAAAACGCCATTTTGTAACTTTTGGGGGCTTCCGTTTCTACGCAGTAAATTTTTCAGTAAAAATGACACCTGATCTTTATTCTGTAAATAAGATTCTGTCCATATGATTAAAATGATACCCTACTTATATCGGTTTGATTTTGTGGTACTTCTGGAAAAAATCATAACTTCATGCACGGAAATGTATACGTTTAAAATTGTCATCTTCTGACCCCTATAACTTTTTTATTTTTCTGCGTATGGGTCGGTATGAGGGCTCATTTTTTGTGCTGTGATCTGACGTTTTTAGCGGTACAGTTTTTGTATTGATCGGACTTTTTGATCGCTTTTTATTCATTTTTTCATGATATAAAAAGCGACCAAAAATACGTTATTTTGGACTTTGGAATTTTTTTGCGCGTACGCCATTGACCGTGCTGTTTAATTAATGATATATTTTTATAGTTCGGACATTTACGCATGCAGCGATACCACATATGTTTATTTTTATTTACAGTTTTTTTTTATGGGAAAAGGGGGGTGATTTTAACTTTTATTAGGGAAGGGGTTAAATGACCTTTGTTAACTTTTTTTTTTTTTTTCACTTTTTTTTGCAGTGTTATAGCTCCCATAGGGAGTATAGCACTGCACACACTGATCTCCTATGCTGATCCCTGCAGAGCCATAGCTCTGCATGGATCAGCGAGATAGGGGCTCGATTGCTCAAGCCTGTAGTTCAGGCTTGGAGCAATCAAACCCCGATCGGACACCGCGGACACCGGTAAGGAGACCTCCGCCTGCGTCCCTGCTGATCGGAACATCGCGATTTTATCGCGATGTCCCAATCAGCCCGACTGAGCTGCCGGGAAGCGTTTACTTTCGTTTTCAGACGCGGCAGTTAACTTTGATCGCCGCGTCTGAAGGGTTAACAGTGTGCGGCACAACGATTGGTGCCGCATGCTGTTAGCCCAGGGTCCCGGCTATGATTAGCAGCCAGGACCGACCCGCTGTGATGCGGGGTCACGGTGTGACCCCGTTTTTAACACCGGGAGCGGGCTTAGGACGTACAGGTACGTCCTAAGTCCTTAAGGGGTTAAAGCAGATACACTCCCACTCTACAGCAGGCACTGTGCACTGAATTGCAACACAACCATTATAAAATAATCTACCCCTCTCAGTGTTCTTGATGTGGGCCCTTATTTTAACCATCTAAGGGACAGTTTTTTTTAGGCCATCCATTAGTTACTACACACATAAAGGCAATGGTTAATATTTTGTTAATGTATTGCTTGATTTATAAAATTGTTGAAAAAAAAACTCATAATGAAAACATTATAAGAAACAATAATCCATAATAAACTCTAACGTCATGCATGTCGAGACTATACCCAAATGCAAACAAGAATGGCTTGTCCTTACAGATTGCTGGCACTGCTGGCTTTGTGCTGTAAGATTCTCTGTGTTACTCTCATTCAGTTTCTTCTTCATATCAGACAGCTGCCGGCGTAACGATCGTCTCTCTACTTCCGCTGTATGCAGTCGATGGGTGAATGCAAGGATTTGTTTTTTCAAGACAGCCAAGCACTTCTATAATTAGATAGGAGAAAAAACATTCAAGTGTGCAGTTTTTAAAAGAAACAGATATTAAAATGCCAATGCTTTGTTGGCTGCTGCTTAAAGGTGTGCTCTGCCCCTAGACATCTTATCCCCTATCCAAAGGGGACACTGTGTGAATCCCCATTCACAACAATCTGCAAACATATTCCCAAATAACGGACATAAATCAAACCAACAAAATGTGAAGACTTATGCAAATGATGATCTGGATCCACACAATGTTCACATGACAACAACAAATCAACTAGCAGCATACAGAAGGAGTGCTGACTAGGGATCGACCGATATTGATTTTTTAGAGCTGATACCGATAACCTGTGAACTGTCAGGCCGGACGCCAATAACTTATACCGATATTCCGTGCATTTTAATCTCCTCGCAAATATCCTTGGTAAAATGCCTGATTGCCTCCACCTGCCTATCCTCTGGCCAGAGACCCCAGCCGCCGCTTCCCCATTGCCTCCCCCATCCCTGGTTTTATAATTACCTGTTCCCGGGGTCCGCGCTACTTCTGGCTCCAGCAGCGTCCTGAGTCGGGCCACTGATGGTGACTTCGCGCTGAGGACGTCACTCGTCATTGTGCAGCGCCCAGCAACAGCGCAGGGCGCCGCAGGAGCCAGAAGTAGTGCGGACCCCGGGAACAGGTAATTATAAAACCGGGGATGGGGGAGGCAATGGGTCAGCGGCGGCGGTCTCTGACCAGAGCATAGGCAGGGGGAGGCAATCGGGCAGCGTCGGTGGTTGGACTCAGGACAGGCAGGGGGAGATAAGCGGGTGGCAGTGGCGGTCTCTGGCCCTGCAAAAGCTGCAGTTCATTGATTTAAAGCGCCCGCATTATTGGCAGGTTAGATGCCAATAACTTAAAAAATAGTGAATATCGGCCGATAATATCGGCAAATCCGATAATCGATTGATCCCTAGTACTGACATGCTAAGTGTTGTACACCTCTATGGATCTGAAACTTCATGCGTTGGTAACTCAGTAACTAAAAAAAAAATATATATATAAAAAAATTCTCATTTTATGGGATTTGCAAACAATTAAGAAAACTGTTATCTGAGAAGACATGAAATTAAATAAAATTATGAATTTCTATGAATTGCAAACAAATAAGAAAACAGACCATGGCCCTTATTTACTAAGAGTGTTGTGTTGGTTTATTTGTGGGTTTTAATTCCCTACAATTTATTTTCCACGGTATTTACTAAGGTTTCCCTACATTTTGCACTTTCCCTACATTTTTCTTTTTTTTACACATGCTCTGATCTGTAGGGTTTTCCTCAGCTCAAATCCACCACATTTTCTGTGGAAACCTTAGTAAATATGTTGAATTTTTGTGTAAATGTTGGGAAGATGCCCCTTTTCGGAGACCGTGCCCCGTTTTCCCGGAGATCACGCCCCTTTTTTGGATTTTCTTAGCAAAATGGAGAGTTAGTTGGGGTTTCTTCAATTCTGGCGCAAAATCTGGCGCAGACAGAATTTCTGGTGCAATGCGACAGAATAGGCCGCACAACCCTACAAAACATGTCGGGTTTGCAATAGTAAATGAGGGCCCATATGCACTAATGTATTGTAAAAAAACAACTATGCTGTTAAGATTGCCATACCATAATGGGAGTTATATTAGTAAGGTCCACAGATGGTGTTTGGGAGTTGATTCTTTGAAGTCCACACATCAGTCTGTGAAGAAGACTGTCAGGATCCACCTGAATGGGGTATCTTTGTAGTTCTGCGGACCCTACATTCAGCTTGTTCATTAGCTTAGAAAAACAGTTGCTGGCTGTGTCAATGAGCTGTCTCTGTGACCTAGAATCTGGAACTACAATGGACAAATAAAAACATACATAAACTCAGAAGCCTGTTTATTTAAAGGCTATAAAGTAATTTCATAGACATTATTGGAAAACAAAAAAATATGAAAAAAAATTACATGCCAGCAGCATACATGGCATAAGAGATCTGTCAAATCAATTTTACAACACAAGATAGTGTTAAAGAGTAGCTCCCACCATCCTTTTATTTTTTTTCCCTGCCTATTGCCCATCTATCCCTAACCCCCTCACTGTCTTTAAATTTTTTTTTTTACTATATTAAAAATGTCTTTTTGTCTGCCTGGTAGTGTGCTCACTTACCAGGCAGACTTCCCCAGCAGGCACAACGTCACTGATGCCTGCTTGGGGGGGGGGGGGGGGGCACACTTCCGCCCTTAGTTCACCTATTCAGTGTACCTCCAGCTGTTTCACCACTACAACTCCCAGCTTGCCCTGACATCTATTGTCTGTCAGGGCATGCTGGGGGTTATAGTGGGGAAACAAATGGAGGCACACTGTGGTGAAAACAGTATCTGTGATGGCTGCAGCTGCCGCACATTCACTCTCCCGAACCCCGCCGCGCAACCTGCTGCCCCCCTCCCCCCACTCCACTGCGCCCATCCTCTTAGTTCAAAGCGTTGCTCCCGCCTGTCTGACAGGCAGGGAGCGAGCGCAGGCTGAATGAATTAGGACTGATTGCCCGGCCGGCATCGGTCCGAATTCAAGCATGACGTCACGCTGGCTGCAGCCGGCTACTTGGAGGGAGACCCCTAGTGGCCGGTTTTCAAATGTAAATTTAACTATTTTAATGAAAAAAAATAATTAATTAATGTATATTAAAGATATGTTGTAGTACATAAGTACTACAACATATAAAAAAAAAAAAAAAAGTTTGGTTACAGTGCCCATTTAAGTAAACAACCCCGGCATTGTAGGGTATGAAAAAGTGCATTCACCTTTCTGGTTTAAAAACCCAAGCAGATCAGTCATTGAGGTGATAACAGCAGATAGAAGGTCAGTGCTGGTAAGCCACTTCCATGCTTCTTGACAACGTACCATCTCATCTGGTGGCCCTAGATATAAACAATGGAATAATAAACCATAGCCACACATCCATACAGCTAAAAGGTTAAGAATAATTTTAGAAGTGATACGAGAGTTCTGAACAGTCACAGGTAAATGGCAATACTCTAAAACATTAGCCTTGTTTTATACTTATCAGCCATTTCTATCTCAACCTCGTTTAATATTTTTATCAGCCGATACCGCCTAGACAGCGCTGCAGGACCCGGACTATTGGACCACTGTGAATTAGTGCGCTATTCACAAGCCACGAGGACACCGGGCAGCCTCTGCCGTTTTCCCTACAGACCGGCCACTGAGCTGTGCTAAGCATGATACTCCTGCTTGTTTGCATATTTATGCTCCGATCTATAATCCAGCGCTCCACATCAAAGCAATCGGGATTATCACATCCTTCCAATTACGGCACTAAAGGTACCTTCCTACCCATGCCAGGGTGGTGATTGATTTGGTCCGTGCGGGCACTGGGCTTCCACAGTCCCCGGAGCCTGCAACTCGGGAGACATTCAGCTGCCGACCATCACGGTGAATACAACTATAAGGTACTGTGCCTGACTTCATATAAGCAACTGTAACTATATTTTGCTACTAATACTGGTATCCTACAAACACTTGTTGTGGGACTCAAGTGGATAACAGTGATCAATTACATTACATCTTCTGAATGAAACATTTGCTACAGTTTAAAGAGACTGTGTTTTACATTGGAGTGCTACTGGATTATACAGACTCTTTGATCGCTGGACAATATATTCAATACTGCTGCTATTTATACAAATTTATTTTATAAGATATTTTCGGCTATAAAGGACTATTTTTAATTTTCACATTTTGAGATAGTTGGCACTTCTTAATCATTATATTTTAATATTCAGATCGCATGCCTGAGCAAGGGCCCTGCTCAGGCATTGATTATTATTTTGTTATTATCTAATAAATGCATATGATTGTTTAAGATTATCATCTTTTGCAGGCATTCTTATTATCTACATATATTCTTTTTGATATCTAATAACTATTAATATTTTCATTACCCCAAATTTTTCTGATTATTACTCTGCACTTATCCGCTCTTTTTTGATATTGTGAACCTTTATACTCACCTTTATTTTTTCATTCACTCACATATTATTGTACATTTTTAACCCTAAATCACTATCACTATTATCCCTTGTTCTTTTCTTTTTTCTTTCTTTTTTTTTTCCACTACTTTTTGAGGACTGGTTATATAATTATCTTCGATTATATATTTTCTCCTGTTAATACTCTAAAACATGTTTTCAGAGAGTAGGCATTATGTATCCATTACTTGTGACACCCTAATATTACTGAGGTCCTAAAAGACATAAGGTTGTAGGTGCACATACTACTGGGATCTAAAATGAGGTACGCTATTTACAAACGGCCTGCCCACAGGTATTACTAAGCAAAGAGGTCTGGATACTGCAACTAGGCAATAGACACCCAGCAGATATTAATTTAACCCCTTAAGGACTCAGGGTTTTTTCAGTTTTTGCACTTTCGTTTTTTCCTCCTTACCTTTAAAAAATCATAACTCTTTCAATTTTGCATCTAAAGATCCATATGATGGCTTATATTTTGCACCACCAATTCTACTTTGTAATGACATCAGTAATTTTACCCAAAAATGTACGGCGAAACAAAATTGAAGAAAAAATAAAATTTTGTAACTTTTGGGGGCTTCCATTTCTACGCAGTACATTTTTCGGTAAAAATGACACCTTCTCTTTATTCTGTAGGTCCATACGATTAAAATGATACCCTACTTATATCGGTTTGATTTTGTCGTACTTCTGAAAAAAATCATAACTACATGCAGGAAAATTTATACGTTTAAAATTGTCATCTTCTGACCCTATAACTTTTTATTTTTCCGCATACGGGGCGGTGTGAGAGCTCATTTTTTGTGCCGTGATCTGAAGTTTTTAGCGGTACCATTTTTGTATTGATCAGACTTATTGATCGCTTTTTATTCATTTTTTCATGATCTAAAAAGTGACCAAAAATACACAATTTTGGACTTTGGAATTTTTTGGCGCGTACGCCATTGCGGTTAAATTAATTAGATATTCTTATAATTTGGACATTTCCGCACGCGGCGATACACTTTTTTTTTTGCAATGTTATAGCTCCCATAGGTGGCTATAACACTGCACACACTGATCTTTTACACTGATCAATGGGAAACCATTGATCAATGATTTTGCCGCTTGACTGCTCATGCCTGGATCCTTCCAGTACTTATCAGTTGTATACTACAGAGGAATTATTTATTTATTTTTATTTCTTTTCTGACTGACCACAAAGGTCAAACCTGTTGTACCAACTTGTAATATGGCCACTGTGTATGGGTAGGTAACTGATAGAATTACTTTATTCTTCTAAAATACTATAAATCACCATGAGTACACAAGGTCAATTACATGTGTTATATTTCTATGCCCCCAGGAATAAGCAAGAAGGGGCTTAATGGGGGAGATTTATCAAAACCTGTGCAGAGGAAAAGTTGCCTATAGCAACCAATCAGCTTGCTTCTTTCAGAGGCAGAGGGCTTGTTAAAAATGAAAGAAGTGATCTGATTGGTTGCTATAGGCAACTGGTCAACTTTTCCTCTGCTCAGGTTTTGATAAATCTCCCCCAATGTGCTTATAATTTGCTTTTACTGGAGTTACTTGTATGCCCTGAAAAAGGGCTGGACAGGTCCAATACTTGTGGCGTGAAAAAGGAGATTTTTGTACTCACTGTAAAGTCTCTTTCTTGAAGCCTTCATTGGGAGACACCTTACTGATGGGTATATGCTCTTGCCACTAGGAGGCGCTGACACTAGGGAAAAAAAAGGCTATACCCGCCAACCTGCAGTGAGGCAATCAGTTTTGTCACAAAGCAGTAGGAGAAGCCAACAAAGAAATACATCCGAAGGACCCTAGAAAGGAATCCCGGATAACAACCCAAGAACTGGAAAAAATAGTTCGGAAAAAAGATGAAGAAATGGGTGGGTGCTGTGTCCCCTAATGAAGGCTATGAGAAATAGATTTTACGGTGAGTACTAAAATCTCCTTTTCTCGGTCGCTCTTCATAGGGGGACACCTTACTGATGGGACATACCAAAGCAGTCCCCTAGGGTGGGAAAAAACTGAAAAAGAATCAGTCCCGAGACTGAACTCACATGTCCACAAGGCCTGCGTACTATACCCCAGGTCGGAGACACACTATCTCTGTTGAATGCTCTCAGCAAAGAAACAAGGGCCCCGCCAGATACTCCACCTGTATAGTGGGAACAGCGAGATGGCATCATCTTGGCGGCAGAAAAGACTCAACAAAATAGTCCCTCCAGAGGAGTGAAAACAAGGGTGGTCGAGAGGAAAACTCAAGTATAGACCCATGCCAAGCACCCTGATCCCCATACCCCCTGTGGAAAGGTAATTGGCAAAACGCGCCATGCGAAGTAAGAGCAGGGAAACGCTGCCCCCAGCCACGGGACACGTACTAGGTGGACGGAGCCCCTGGGCCCCATTGGCAACCATCGCTGTCTGGAGGAGCCACCCTGCGTCCCAAGAGGGATCAGAATCTTGTACACTGGAGCTGGGCAAAAAACACAAGACGTGTTGCGAGCCAATCTAGACCGTAACGAGTAGGTGCTTGAACCACCCCAGACAGAAACCCTGGAAAAAAACTTGGAGGCATAGGGTAGGGTAGGGCTGAACTGACTGTCGCCCCAGCAGGCCCCATGACAGAACAGAAGTGCTCAACAGTCGCAAAACTGCGGAAACAAAATCACCGAAAGCCGAGGCTCACCCCAAACAAAGGGTAATGTAGGAACACAGACAGCTCACCCCGAACAAAGGGTAATGTAGGAACACAGACATGGGTACCCCAGGATAGCAGTGGGGTACCAAGAATGCAGACATGAAAGAAACCGCAGACATCGAAGGGACCAGCAGAATGGGAGGCATGCCTCTAGCAGACCAACAGTGCAACCTAAGAAGGAGAACAGAGTGATGCTGCTGTTGCTGAGAAAGTCCCTGGGACCTGCAGAAAATAAGCCCACACCCCATCTCCTAATGGTGCCAGACACCAAGGCTGCAGACACAGACTCAGGAGATGAAGAACGAATGCAGAGCAGGAATAATGCAGACACAGTGTGACATACAGTTATAAAGGGTCCATAGAACCCACAGGTACACACTCTGCGGAACCACACCTGGAAGAGAGACACGGCCATGTGGCAAAGGGACCGTGGTCACGCCGGGTCCCGCATACGGAAACACACAGTGAGGCGACATACCAGCCTATAGACAGAGTAGCAGGCATGCAGAGAGGGACCTGGCCAGTAGGTAACCCTGTAAACAGGATGTGGTGCATTGTATAAGGCCCATGGGACAACATGGGGTGACTCACCTGTAACTACACCATAGCAGTGGGTAACCTGAACTACCATCCACAGGGTGAAAGTGTACAGTAGTTGACCTGACATAGTAGTAAGCCAATGCAGAAAACAGTCTGGCCGGCAGGCATAGGATTCTTGAGCCCCCAGGGTCACTCCATTCAACCTCCCACAGAAAGCAGGGTACTAGAGTACGGCCTAGCCAACGGCGACCTAGTGGAGTAGAAAACAAACAAACAGATGAAGGATTGTCTGACTGGTATCCATCCCGAATACCTATAGGGACCCTACTTCAGACACCTCACCCAGCCGTGGGCTACGGGAAAACTGGCTATGTCCGCAGCAGCCCAGAGGTCAGCGACCGATGGCGGCGGAAACCGTGTAGACAACAGTCTAGCTGAACCAGAACACCCCCAGGCGTTTGGTGAAAAAGGGTAAGTCAGACAGGCGACAACTGTGCGCCTTTGTAATAGGTGGGAGGGTGGTGAGGCCGAGAAACCCCACACCCTGGGAGATAGAGGGAGGCAGAGGAGCCTTGAAATGCATCCCAGACATCCCGTATAGTGTACGTGGGAAACGCTGGGTCAGTTCTATGTATACCGCGCACAGCAGTGCGGTGCCGGAACTCCAGACTCAAAAACACCAGTCGTGCAACGTGTGACAGGCAGCAGAAGAAAACATGCAGACAACTGTTTGGTTGACTGGCATGGATCCACAGTGGACAGCGAGTCACACTGTCGGGCACCCCGCACAGCGGTGAGGCACCAGAACTCTAGCCGCAGACACAACAGCCTTGAGATGTGTGACAGGCAGTGTAGTAAAACATGCAGACCATTGTCTGGTTTACTGGTATGTATCCATAGTAGACAGCGAGTCGTTCCGGTGGCACCTCGCACAGTAGTGAGGTACTGGAAGTCAAGCCGCAGATACACCAGCCATGAGATGTGTGACAGGTGGTGTAGGAAACCATGCAGACCACTGTCTGGCTTACTGGTATATAGAGGACAATGAGTCATTACGGCGGAACCTCGCACAGTAGTGAGGCACCGGAATCCAGCCGTAGGTACATCCGCCGTGTGATGTATGACAGGCGGTGTAGGCAACCATGCAGACCACTGTCTGGCTTACTGGTATGGGTCCCTAGGAGACAACGGAACACTCCACCGGATGCCTCACACAGTAGTGAGCCGCAGATACGTCAACTCTGTGATGTGTGACCGGTGGCAGTGAAAAGCCATGAAGACCACAGTGTGGTTTACTGGTAAGGGTCCATAGTATACTACAGGTCACTCCATTGGGCACCTCGCACCAGCAGTGGGGTACCGAGTGTAGGCCACGGACGCGGCAGCCATTAAGTGAGTAACAGGTGAGACTACTGTCTGACATAATAATATCAGGTCTAATCCATACCCACACAGGAATATTCCCCTGAGGGCTGTGAGCTGGAGGAGGGGATCCGTAGCACTAGCCACGGATGCGATAGCCTGTTGCCCATAGCATGACATGCCAAGAAACCCCCCTAGGATGGATGGCTAGCAAACCAGACAGATGAGGAATCTTAAAAGAAACCTGAGCATCTGGCAGGAACGCAAAAGAACTTGCTCATTGTATGGCACTCAGTAGTAGAAGGGAAAATATTGCTGGAATATGACCCCCAGGTTCCAAGGAGACTTGAATCTCTGGTAACAACTCGCCACAGCGGTTTTCATATGCTCCACGACAGGGAGCCACAATGCCAGATTAGAAAAGATAAGGCCGGTTAAGGCTGCAATAGAAGTAAAATTATGATATATATGATATGGGCGGCCAAGGCTGCAATAGAAACGAGGGTGCAATATAAGTTTTTTTTTTTTTTGAACAGGGAAGAAAAATAAACACACGAGGGCAGCCCTAGGAGCTGTGACGGTACGGAGCAAAATGCCTAGCCGCACCTGCTAAGCTGCCACACAGCTCCGAGACTAAGCTTCCGCTGGTCGCAACGCAGGGGGGCCATCGGAGCCGCTCTGCTACAAAAACCCACATGGTGTAGGGGCGGAGCTTAACTCCACTCACAGCAAAACGGCCAAAGGTAGCGCCCACCGGTTGTAAGAAGAGGCCGTGGCACGAGCCGGAGGGGAGGCACTGCCTGGCCTCTCTGTTCCAAACACAGGGGAGAAGGAGGGTGGAGCCATGCGCTGGCACCGGGGTGACATAACCCCCTCACCCAATGCACTGGGAAAAAGGAGTGGCATTCATGCGCCGCCAGAACCCGAACTCCCGGCGACTGAATTGAACATATACTGCTGTCGGACATCGCACAGTGCGGTTGGCACTTTACAGCCATGAGAAATAACTGGCGAGAAGGAACAGCAAGGCTGTTCAGAGGTGAGTCGGCAACAACAACTGTGGAGGGAGCCGCTGTAAAATGCTGGCGGCTGTCCTCCACAGGACCCAGTATGCATAAAACACAGCACCGCTTCCCCAAAGCAGTCCCCTAGGGTGGGAAAAAACTGAAAAAGAATCAGTCCCGAGACTGAACTCACATGTCCACAAGGCCTGCGTACTATACCCCAGGTCGGAGACACACTATCTCTGTTGAATGCTCTCAGCAAAGAAACAAGGGCCCCGCCAGATACTCCACCTGTATAGTGGGAACAGCGAGATGGCATCATCTTGGCGGCAGAAAAGACTCAACAAAATAGTCCCTCCAGAGGAGTGAAAACAAGGGTGGTCGAGAGGAAAACTCAAGTATAGACCCATGCCAAGCACCCTGATCCCCATACCCCCTGTGGAAAGGTAATTGGCAAAACGCGCCATGCGAAGTAAGAGCAGGGAAACGCTGCCCCCAGCCACGGGACACGTACTAGGTGGACGGAGCCCCTGGGCCCCATTGGCAACCATCGCTGTTCCAAACACAGGGGAGAAGGAGGGTGGAGCCATGCGCTGGCACCGGGGTGACATAACCCCCTCACCCAATGCACTGGGAAAAAGGAGTGGCATTCATGCGCCGCCAGAACCCGAACTCCCGGCGACTGAATTGAACATATACTGCTGTCGGACATCGCACAGTGCGGTTGGCACTTTACAGCCATGAGAAATAACTGGCGAGAAGGAACAGCAAGGCTGTTCAGAGGTGAGTCGGCAACAACAACTGTGGAGGGAGCCGCTGTAAAATGCTGGCGGCTGTCCTCCACAGGACCCAGTATGCATAAAACACAGCACCGCTTCCCCCCCCCCCAGGGGACCTGAGGGAGCCCAATATGAATCCCCAATTAAGGACAGAGAGAGAGAGGGAGGGAGGGAGGAAGAGGGGGGGATATATACCTGTCTTCTTATACTCACCTCAAGACGTCTTCAGCCTGCTTTTTAGTCACCTGCATCACATCGTGCTGCTACAGACCAATACTAGTAGGGAAAATAGGGGGGCCAGGACCCTAGGTGCTACCCCAGGCTGGCCGTTGGTGGGAAGGGGTTAACGGTGCATTTAGTTTTATGTCCCGTGCCCCTATGGGGGAACAGGTAGCGTCATGCTCCTGAACCCCCACCTGAAAAAGAGGAAACAAAAGGGAGTAAAAAAAAAAATCTAACTAAACAGGCCTTACTAGAAAATAACAAAAAAGACCAGGTCTGGGGAGCACCCAGACCTGTGTCTTGCCTCCTGCTGACACTAGCTAAAACTGATTACCTCACTGCAGGTAAGCGGGTATATCCTGCCAGGGAGGAGCCAACTTTTTTTCCTAATGTCAACGCCTTCTAATGGCAAGAGCATATACCCATCAGTAAGGTGTCCCCCAATGAAGAGCAACCGAGAAATATGTAATTTTGGAAACAAAATAAAAGATTGAATATATTCAAGTACTGAATTTATACAGGTTTAATTGAGCTGCTTTGGAAGGCAACAAGGTTTTCTGTGCACCCAATATATATCAGGAGATAGACATATATATATATATATATATATATATATATAGACATATGGAGTAGGTGAGCAGTTTTAATTTTACCTGTTGTTGCCTACATGATTGTTCCAATACCATGTATGCTTACCCTCTTTCTTTTTTTGGTTACTTAAATTTTTTTACTAACAACTGATCAAACATAAAATTTATAAAATACAGCCTACTCGCCAGTCTAATGCTTGCTAAGTCGAGAGAGGCTGCAGGGATGACCGGAGTAGTATCAGTATCAGTGTGGTTCCTGGGACGGGTCCCTCTGATGACATCCTCGGGGCCCCCTGCAGCCAATCACTATCCTCTGAGGTAGTGGGCATGAGACCACTGAGATTAGTGACTGGCTACAGATTTCAGGCACATCACTGCAGGGAAGTAAACATAGATGCTCCCGGGCTGGATTTAGCAAGGATAAAACAAGTGAATGTAGGTTCTTGTTATTTTATAACAATATATATATATATATATATATATATATATATATATATATATATATATATATATATATGTGTGTGTGTGTGTATAAAAGCTATCACTTTTTATGTTTCATACAACCACTTTACAATTTAAGTGGTTTACAAATTATCACAACATAATAATTTTACTTGTTCATCTATCTAATTTTAGTATGAGCTAAATAAATGCATTGGTCTTACTGAATGTTTTGCTGTTTTGGTCTCTTCTAGAACAAACCAAAAGACAAGGTCCTTTACTCATGCCTTCCATCCACATAAAGAGCGTGTTGCTGGATCTTCCAAGCCGCTGAAGCCGATTAGCTGCTAAAATCACGAGGACACCACGTCGAAACACACGCTTCATACATCTGGAATCTTTTGGACTTCTCTTTGAGTTGTCTTCCCTCTTAACTTCACTGTCAGACAATGCTTGCACTAGATTCCGGATTTCTCTCTGAACATCCATGTAAGTGTTCATTTGGTCTTGCAGGAAATTTCTCTGTGTAGCCAAAGCACAAGCTCTACTGTACAATGGGTATAAAGCACCAGCCATGAGTGCAAAAGCTGCAAGAAGGGACTTATGGTCTTTTTCTGTGTTAAGAAGAAGATTTTTTACATGCACGTTCTCCAGTGCCATCTGATCTTTGGTTTTTTCATAAATGGAGATCTTATCTTTTGATCTTTCAGCTATTCTTTGATATTTCTACAAAACAAAAAAACATAAATATCATGTTAAAAAGCAAGTTGGACACTATGAACTTGTGGCAGTTCTTCTGGCTGCTCTAGAGTCTCAAAATCACATTGAGCACCTTGGTAAATGCATGAGAAATAGTAAAAACTGCAGCACATACAGTAAGTTGCCATATTACCGTATATACTCGAGTATAAGCAGAGTTTTTCATCACGATTTTTCATGCTGAAAACGCCCCCCCCTCGGCTTATACTCAAGTGAACTCTCCGCCTGTCAATCCCTTCTCAGTGGTCTTCAACCTGCGGACCTCCAGATGTTGCCAAACTACAACTCCCAGCATGCCCGGACAGCCATCGGCTGTCCGGACATGCTGGTAGTTGTAGTTTTGAAACACCTGGAGGTCCGCAGGTTGAAGACCACTGCGGCCTTCGTCATCATCCAGACCCCCCTTTAGTTTTCTACTCCCCTCGGTGGGAAGGAAGGGTGAGCTGGTCTGGGCCATCTATGCTGCAGGGACCGTCCGGTGGGGAGGGTTAGTCGTTCCGGGCTGTCCATTTTCATCGGGAGGCCCTCTTCTCCGGGGCCGGCCCCGGACTAGTGACGTTGCCTTGACGACGACGCACAGGGACCTCCGTGCGCAGCAGACGTCCGTGATGTTCCTGCGCATGAACATCCCTGTGCGTCGTCGTCGTCAAGGCAACGTCACTAGTCCGGGGCCGGTCGGAGCGGAGAAGAGGGCCTCTTGGTGAAAATGGACAACCCGGAACGACTAACCCTGAATGATGAAAGGGGGGGGGGTGATGACGGGGGTGTTAATGACAGGGGTCTGGATGATGACAGGGGGGGGGGGGGGGGTGATGTATTTCCCACCCTAGGCTTATAGTAGAGTCAATAACTTTTCCTGGGTATTTGGGGTGAAATTAGGGGCCACGGCTTATGTTCAGGTCGGCTTATACTCGAGTATATACAGCGTTTTCATAATAAATAAATTTTTTGTAATTTTTAAAGTCACTGGTGCATCTAAAACAAGATAGTTGTGAAAGATCTAGGAGGGAAGAAATTTCCCTTGATTGTTGCAGTGGTACTGTTATTGTTCTATCCCAGTACAATGCTGGAATTCAGTGAGCTCTGTAGAACAACCTATTCTTTCACAAACTTGCTTTCACTGCATTGGTAGGCACATTTATACATCTGAGGGAATGGGACTGAATGAAACACCTGAATTCAATGATTATGGCTGTGTCCCAATACTTTTATCCATGTAGTGTAAGCTTCGGAAGAAGATTTCTTTGTATATTTATTTTAATTTTAATTTTTTTAAATATATTTTTATTGAAAATTTTCAGCTTTACAACCAAAAACAATTACACGCCAGTACTTCACCTGGACAGTGACAGACAGGTGGATACAATTGGCATATAGGTTGAAAGCAATATAAAGTCAGGTGAGAACAGACAAGTGTGAAACATCAAAACCTCCCCCCCCCCCCCCCCATGAGAAAGCTAAACGATATCAATTGTAATAAGTCGCCCTAGCCATGAATGTGCTGTATCAGTAGTTCAAAAGCATCAGGAAGGAAAAGGGAAACGCAGCCTGGCTCAAAGACAAGAAGCAAGCACACCATAAAAATTAGGGAGTCAGTAATCTACCCAAAGACCCAGAGATGGCCCTCGTCAGTAGATTTATTTTTTAATATTAAAATATATTCTTTAACCCCTTAAGGACGCAGGACGTAAATGTACGTCCTGGTGAGGTGGTACTTAACGCACCAGGACGTACATTTACGTCCTGTGCATAACCGCGGGCATCGGAGCGATGCCCGTGTCATGCGCGGCTGATCCCGGCTGCTGATCGCAGCCAGGGACCCGCCGGCAATGGCCGACGCCCGCGATCTCACGGGCGTCCGCCATTAACCCCTCAGGTGCCGGGATCAATACAGATCCCGGCATCTGCGGCAGTGCGCGATTTGAATGAATGATCGGATCGCCCGCAGCGCTGCTGCGGGGATCCGATCATTCAGAACGCCGCACGAAGGTCCCCTCACCTTCCTCCGTCCGGCTCCCGGCGTCTCCTGCTCTGGTCTGTGATCGAGCAGACCAGAGCAGAAGATGACCGATAATACTGATCTGTTCTATGTCCTATACATAGAACAGATCAGTATTAGCAATCATGGTATTGCTATGAATAGTCCCCTATGGTGACTATTCAAGTGTAAAAAAATGTAAAAGTAAAAGTAAAAAAAAAAAGTGAAAAATCCCCTCCCCCAATAAAAAAGTAAAACGTCCGTTTTTTCCTATTTTACCCCCAAAAAGCGTAAAAAACATTTTTTATAGACATATTTGGTATCGCCGCGTGCGTAAATGTCCGAACTATTAAAATAAAATGTTAATGATCCCGTACGGTGAACGGCGTGAACGAAAAAAAAAAAAAAGTCCAAAATTCCTACTTTTGTAATACATTTTATTTAAAAAAAATTATAAAAAATGTATTAAAAGTTTTTTATACGCAAATGTGGTATAAAAAAAAAGTACAGATCATGGCGCAAAAAAAAAAGTTAGAGGTCATCAAAATAAAGGGATTATAAACGTACTAATTTGGTTAAAAAGTTTGTAATTTTTTTTAAGCGCAACAATAATATAAAAGTATATAATAATGGGTATCATTTTAATCGTATTGACCCTCAGAATAAAGAACACATGTCATTTTTACCATAAATTGTACGGCGTGAAAACGAAACCTTCCAAAATTAGCAAAATTGCGTTTTTCGTTTTAATTTCCCCACAAAAATAGTGTTTTTTGGTTGCGCCATACATTTTATGATATAATGAGTGATGTCATTACAAAGGACAACTGGTCGCGCAAAAAACAAGTCCTCATACTAGTCTGTGGATGAAAATATAAAAGAGTTATGATTTTTAGAAGGCGAGGAGGAAAAAATGAAAACGTAAAAATTAAATTGTCTGAGTCCTTAAGGCCAAAATGGGCTGAGTCCTTAAGGGGTTAAATTAAAATTGAAATAAAAGATTTTTTTTTTCATAAAAACAAACAAACAGTTATGTGCGATCTCAGGGCATCTAAGCACTGGCTAACCACAAGGATAGGGGTGTCTGGTTTCCCATGACTGGGAGAGAAGTGGCAATACATGTGCCATCATTTTATATTAAAGGGGTACCCGCTGCTCAGCACTTGGAACAAACTCGTGATGTCATGGCCCGGCCCCCTCGTGATGTCACACGCCACCCCCTCAATGCAAGTCTGGGAGGGGGTGTGGCAGCTACCACGCCCCCTCCCATAGACTTGCATTGAGGGGGCGGTGGCGTGACATCATGAGGGGGCGGGGCTATGACATCACAAGCTCCCGGTGACGGCTCCAGGGTTCGGAAAAGTTTGTTCCAAACGCTGAGCAGCGGTGTACCCCTTTAAGTAGATAAAGAAACAACTGAGCAGCTTTGCTTTTAAGTAAGGAATACATAAGGAAAAACTGCTGAGAATTATGAAGATAAGAGAAAGCATATAATGTCATACTTTATTTTTACCTGTGCCCTGGAGTTAGTCTCCCTTAGAAGAGCAGAGTAATGTTGTTCTAAATCTCTAGTCTTTCTTTGCCAGGCATTTTGCTGTTCTTTCATTTGCTGAGCGAGTCTGTCAAGGGAGTCCTCATGTTTTTTCTGCAGTTCTCTCAACACATCAGCCTTGTTTTTGCAAGCATATTCCAGATGAGATACCTTATCAAATAGAAGGAGCAATGGATTCAATAAACCGAGCACACGTAGACAATATACACCGTACCAGTTACAATTTTCATGTCAAAAAGTCTGTTTGGGTAGAGAACCAAACAACTCATACATTATCATGGTACAAAAAAACCAAACCAGTCATCAGGATCATGCAGCCTGAAGCACAGGCTGCAGAAAACAAGGATAGCCTCCTTTATGGCAACAGTCAGTGACTCAGTCATAGACCATGACTCAAAGCCCCATTCCTGACTGGATTTATACTATGCTTTCTTTGAAATGCTGCAGCATTACAAGCTGTTCGAAATATGGGAGCCTTTCCAGTTTCGGAAACCTCCGGGTTTCCAGGACTGGGGACGTGACATCATGCCACGCCCCCTCCATTCATGACTATGGGAGGGGGCATGATGGCCATCACGCCCCCTCCCATAGACATGAATGGAGGGGGAGTGGCGTGACATCATGTCCCCAGTCCCGGAAACCCGGAGGTTTCCGAAACTGGAGATTCAGCACCCGCATAGAATGCAGGTTCTGCAGGGAGATCGCAGGGGGTCCCAGCAGCGGGCCCCCCGCGATCAGACATCTTATATCCTATCCTTTGGATAGGGGATAAAATGTTTTTGCCTGGAATACCCCTTTAATGCTGCACATGGTTTAAGCAGCATAAAACTGATAAATAAAGTAAAACATAGGCTCTGATAACTCTACCTTTTCATTGGCTTGGTGGAGGTCTGAGATAAGGGCATCTACATTCTCCTGCAATATAACATAGAGTTCTGGCCAAGAGAAATTACCCATAATGTTATCTGGTTCCTTTAGGAGCACACAACCTACCACCAGGCGCTGGTATAGACTGTGCAGGAAAGTTAACTTCTCCTGAAAAAGAAGGAAAATGTGGCAGAACAATCTTCAGACAACCATTAATAACCTTTTTCATAGCATGCCAAGGAGTTTAACTGTTCTGTGCATGGGGCCGATATTCAATACAATAATATATTTTTAGAATTTGCATATCTCCATGACTTTTTCTTCTTGGTGTTGCAATTTCAATGTTGAGGAGTGTATATGGGAAATGTGTTAATGTCCCAGAAGCCTCTGTATCATTCACAATGCTAATTTCATACCTCTGTATCCTTCTGAAAAGACTGAGTTATTTTTTGGATTCCATGTTCAGACTCCAATGCTCTTCGTTTTTCCCTCTCCCAGGTGTCACGTGCCTTCACCAATTCTGTCTGAAGTTGGGCTATCCGAGACTCTCTCTCAGCACAAGCAGCACTCAGACTTTGTATTTCCTTCTCACAAATTAGCTGTTCTGACTGAATGTTCTAAAGAACAGAAAGATAGTCAGAATGAGAACAATTTGATGTATACTGAAAATGGATTGGAATGGTGGTAAATTCATGGCAAAAAGTACAGCTTTGCCATTTACTGTACGAGTACCCACTGGTAATACAGAAACGTGGTGCCGTTAGATACCATCTACACTAAGCATTGCCTTACCAAAAAGAAAAAAAAATCAGCCCAAAATCTTTCTGGAGCCAGTTGATATATTAAAAAAAAACATAACCCCTTTAAGCTAAAAGGCAGAACGTAGAGAGATAAGCAGATGATAGCATATATAAATACCTCAAGGTTTTTTTTCAGGGTGTGAATTATCTGTTTCGAGGAGTCTAGTTCTTCTCTCATCTCAGCACAGACATGTTTTTTGGTCTCCAACTGTTCCAAAAAAATAAAAAAATATGTATATTAGTATATGACATGGATCATAAAGACAGTGGTCCAGACCCAAACTGTCTGATTTGTCCATAGCAACCAATCCAGTTTTTATTTTACATGAGCAATTTGAGAAATTAAAGATGTCCAGTGCTAAGAAATGTATCCCCTATCTGCGATTCGTACCCAGCATGTCAGCTGGTCGAAATAGGACCCCTCCATTCATCTCTATGGGAGAGGCAGAGAGACAAGAGAGACAGGAACGCTGTGTCTCCGCCTCTCCAATAGAGATGAATGGAGGGGCATGTTTGTACCAGCTGACCTGCTGTGTGCAAAACTTCACACACGGCAGCATAGCAATCTCCCTGTACAGGAGATTGCAGATAGGGGATACATTTTTTAGCACTGGACATCTTTAAGGTTGAGCTATGTTTGGTTGCTATGGGAAAACCACACAGCTTTCATCCTTAGGGTGCGTTCATACTGAGGAAGAGGAGAGGAATCCTTGAGAAAAATGTTGACGCTTTTTTTCCCCGCACGGAATTTGTGCAAAAATCGCACGGAATTAACACAGATTTTCCGCGTGGAATATAGGAGGAGACTGTTTTTTTTTTGTTTTTTGCTGGACTACATCCACCAATTGGAATTTCCCTTATTTATTTATTTTTTTGTGCAGAATTTCCGCATAAATTCCGTTCGGAAACTATTTCAAGCGGAAATTTTTTTACCATTGACTTCAATGGACTTCTGCTCACGTTTTCCGCAAGAAGAATGAACATGTTCTTTCTTCTAGCGGAACAAAATTCCGTGGCGGAATTCCGCCAGTGGAATTTACGCAGTGTGAACAGTGCAGAGTAAAATACATTAAAGTCAATGGCAAAGAAGATGTTAGTTCATTCTAAGCGGAGAATTCAAGAGGAATTACCGTACTCGAGTAAATTCCTCTTGAATTACTCAGTGTGAACGCACCCTAAAACAGATAAATCTGGGCCAATTTTCATACAATCATTTACAGAATTTACGGAATTATTACATGATCTTGACAATCATTTTTCAAAGTGAGACCTATTGACTCAACATTGTTCTGATACTTTAGAACTCATTTTATGTAAAAATACACTTCCAGACTCAGAATGAATATTTCTTAGCTAAAAACACTGCACAGAGCATTACTGTACAGTCAAAAAACATTATATAATCCCTGTCCCATTAAACCTTACTTAATGAAAATGTTAATTGGTTGGTATCTTTGGGCTGCCATTTTTTGTTTTCCATTTAATAAAAGATTAGAAAATGAAACCCCTGCCATCAGAGACCTGGCATGCAAGGCCAGGTAAAAAGAGGCAATAGTCTTAGAAAGGAAGGGATCTGGAGATACCAGCTGATAAATAATATGAATCCCTTGGTGACATTTACCATACATGTACAGCAGCTGTGCACAGGGAACATATGGAGCAGGCTCAGGAGCTGTGCACACTCCACACACATAGAATATCAGATGCTGGGATCAGGAATAACTCTGCCATTCTGTAATGCATAAAATAATCAACCTCTACTCACATCCAGTGACTGGCTAGCAGGAATGTGACATATGGGGCAAGGGTCTTCTTCCTGGTGCCCGGGCCCAATACGTCATACTGCCGGGACACCACTGCAGCCAATGATTTGCTGAGCTGCAGCGTAACCAATTGGGCAAAGGAAGCAGGATTGCACTGGGATACTGGAGACACTGTGGGGGTGTTGGAGGTGAGAGGTGTATTTTTTTTTTTTTTTTTTTTTTTTTTTATGATGTATTACAGAATGGGCATAGTTCTAACACCCACCCCTATCCAGTACAGAAAAAAACAAACATAAAAATAAATTCTATCAATCTAGTAATAATGATATTTTAAAGGGAACCTGTTAAAAATGCAGTTCAATCTAAAGGCATAATGATATAGAGGAGGATTCAAATGGATGATATAACTGAATAATAAACATGTACACTTATAGAAGCATATAGCTTCAATCTCTGAGAAGGACCATCCATATGACTATTTAGCTCAAAATGCACAAAAGGTTTACATAGTTAAAGGAGTACTCTAGCACCGACTATCCCTCCTCCGTTGTGCCCGGGCTGAAAAAAATAAATAAATAAATAAAATAAAAAGAAAGAAAGAAAAACTTCCACTTCCTGCATTCAACCGGAAGGCTGCTACAGCTACTGGTCCTCCGGTCCCGTCTTCTTTCTTCTTCCGTGTGCACGGATCGTTACACAGGGCTCAACCTAACACCAGCCACAACACGATCCGTGCACAGGAAGAAGGCAGAAGATGGGACCGGAGGACCGATCAGCTGTAGCAGCCCTCCGGGTGAATGCAGGAAGGTGAGTGAAAGTTTATTTTTAATTTTTTTTTTTTTAGCCCGGGCACTACAGAGGAGAAATAGTCAGCGCTAGAGTACTCCTTTAAATGACAAGTTAATCTAAAATTTCCCCCACATATCTATACATCAATCTGCTCAGCTCCTCCTGTTCTATAACAAGACAACTGCAGACTGAACTTCATTTTTTATGTGACAGGTTCCCTTTAACATTTTATGGTAAATTATGGGTAACGTTAAAAAATATAACTGGTCCAGCAATAAACAACTCCTCATATGGCGCTCTCAATAGGAAAATAAAAAAAATAAAAAAGGGAGTTATGATTCTTAGAAAGGAGAAAATATATAAGAAAAATCGAAAACTGGTTTATAAACATGCAATCTTAGGAACCACACATGGACGGCAAGTAACAATTATCTTCATAACCAAATAGCTGGCCAGTATTTTTTTCTATTTATCAGATTATTTCTTATATTAAATAGGTACCAATTTGGAGTGGATAGTACTTTTTAATTAATTTTTATTACATTTTTCTAGAATTTGATGTGACAAAAAAAAAATATATATTAAAAAATTAAATTCTGCTGCTTGGTATTTTATATCTTATTTAGCATGCAGAATCAATAATGTTATACTTTAATAGTTATGACAATTCTGGTACGCAGTAATACCAAACATGAATTAACAAAAAAACATTTCTGTTTATATTTTTCTTTATTTGTAAAATGGCAAAAAAGAAGGGGGGGGGGGGTTAGGATTTCTATTATGGTAGGGGTTTATTTATATTTTTAAAAACATTAGATTTCTCATACAGATCATACAGAGTCCAACATTGTGCTCCCAGTGGAGATTGCTCCATCCTGGCTATTGGTGTTGACCCTTGGATAACAAAGGTGGGCTTGAGTTAGGAGCCCGCTCCATACACCCTTAACAGTTCCATGATGAAACTATACGTCATGGGTTGATAAGGGGTTAAAATACAGATACATACCTTGCAGTCTCTTTGGCAAATAGATAGAGATATATATATATATATATATATATATATATATATATATCTATACACACACACACATATATACAGTCATGGCCGTAAATGTTGGCACCCCTGAAATTTTTCAAGAAAATGAAGTATTTCTTACAGAAATAGTAACACATGTTTTGCTATACACATGTTTATTCCCTTTGTGCGTATTGGAACTAATCCAAAATAAAAGGGAGGAAAAAAAGCAAATTGGACATAATGTCACCAAACTCCAAAAATGGGCTGGACAAAATTATTGGCACACTTTCAAAATTGTGGAAAAATAAGATTGTTTCAAGCATGTGATGCTCCTTTAAACTCACCTGGGGCAAGTAAAAGGTGTGGACAATATAAAAAATCACACCTGAAAGCAGACAAAAAGGAGAGAAGTTCACTTAGTCTTTGCATTGTGTGTGTCTGTGTGCTACACTAAGCATTGACAACAGAAAGAGGACTTGAGAACCAAAATTGTGGAAAAATATCAACAATCTCAAGGTTACAAGTCTATCTCCAGAGATCTAGATTTGCCTCTGTCCACAGTACGCAACGTTATCAAGAAGTTTGCAACCCATGGCACTGTAGCTAATCTCCCTGGGCATGGACGGAAGAGAGAAATTGATGAAAGGTGTCTATGCAGGTTAGTCTGGATGGTGGATAAGCAGCCCTTGCTGTTGCGAAAAGGCACCCTGCCATTAAGAGAGACCTGGAGCAGTTTGCAAAGGAAGAGTGGTCCAACATTCCGGCTGAGAGGTGTAAGAAGCTTATTGATGGTTATAGGAAGCGACTGATTTCAGTAATTTTTTCCAAAGGGTGTGCAACCAAATATTAAGTTAGGGTGCCAATAATTTTGTCCAGCCCATTTTTGGAGTTTGGTGTGACATTATGTCCAATTTGCATTTTTTCCTCCCCTTTTTTGGTTTAGTTCCAATACACACAAAGGGAATAAACATGTGTATAGCAAAACATGTGTTACTGCAATTCTTTCCTGTGAGAAATACTTCATTTTCTAGAAAAAATTCAGGGGTGCCAACATTTACGCCCATGACTGTATATCTCCTGATACCAATACTGGTATCAGTATTAGGACTGATACTGGACATTTGCATGAGTACTCGTGCGAATGTCCCTGATACTAATTCGATAACCCACAGGTAGGTATCAAGGAGGTGCCCTGTGCATGCTACCGAACTATGCAGCATGCGTCATAGCCAGGATCTGTGGCTAAGACCGAACATCCCTATCGCGGCGTCTTAAAGGGGTACTCCACCCCTAGACATCATATCCCCCTATCCAAGGGGACCCCCGCAATGTCTCCAGCGGCACCCCGGGCCATCAGCTCTCCGGAGCTGTTTGCTCAGTGGCTGTTGACAGGGGCCGGCGGTTCGTGACATCATGGCTCCGCCCATCATGCCGGCACACCCCGCCCCCTTAATGCAAGTCTATGGGAGGGGGCGTGATAACATAGACTTGCATACAAGGGGCGGGCGTGACAGCATGAGGGTGGGGAGCCATGACACCCCACAAGCAGACCAAGAGTTAACTTCAGCTCCACAGAAGCCGACTCTTCAGATTCTGCAGTCGATGAACCAGCATCTACTAACCGATCTATGTCTGCACCTGTGACTCCAGCCTCGGTTCCAGCCACATCTATCAACACTCGCTCTACAGCTCAGAAGGGAAAAAACGCCGAGCTGGTCCCAAACACCGCTCAGGCAAAGCGAGGACCCCGCAACAACAGCAAGAAGAAATAGAAACTGTTCCCATTTACAATCTGTCGGCTAAGGTACTGTCCCTTAATCAAATCACTGTTTTATCCCGTGGACTTTCATTTTCTCCTTCTAGGACATTTGATGTGTTTTCCACTTTATTGGACATTAACAAGTTTGTCTGGGATATTGTTATACAACGTCATTTTCAGGACAGTCCAGCCGCACATAATGATGATTTTCTTCCTGATGATGTTTCTTCTATAGATGCTTTGCCTATTGATACCCATGTTTCTTTTTCTGCAAATTGTGCTATACATAATACCAATATGGATTTACAATATAATGATTCTTTTGCATTACAAAGCTTGGGTCTTAATTTTCCAGATCTTTGTGTCTCGTCAGAATTGCAGAATATGAGACTGGTGGTAGATGAAAGAAATCCCGGCACTCACTTTGTATGCTGAATCATAATGGTTTTATTAATCCATATGCAAGATAATAGAGCGACTCACAGGACGCGTTTCGGCCAGGTGGCCTTTGTCAACTGATCTACCAAATAGAGATCACAGGTGTACATATATAGGGAGAGGAAGCCCTCCCCTTCCGGCTCATAGGTGAAAACACCTGACAGCTGAGTCGGGAGGAGACTGCATCTTACAAATAATACATAAACAAAGGAAAATAAATAAATATAAGCCAATAATGGTAAGGGAGCAGCATGAAATTCATTGGATACAGTAGTCATCAAGGAAAAAAACAAAATATCTGTACTTGGACTATATAGAGATTCGTTTGGAATCATTCTGACCGTGCTCTATGCTTGCAGTGATGAGTGACAAGAAGAGATATCAATGTGGTCTCTAGAAAAGAAGGAGACATAGTAAATTAGAAACAACAATATTAGATGCAATGACATTACTTATAGAATTTGACTGATTTCATAGTCCCTATTAAGGCCCCTAGGTTCAATCGTTTTGAGGCGGTGTATCCAGTATGTTTCTTTTTTCAGTAGGAGTTGTTTAATGTTGCCTCCCCTTCGTGGTTTTTCAACATGATCTATGACTTGAAATCTCAATTGTGAGATATTGTGACCCATTTTGTCAAAGTGGAAAGGGATGGGGAATAAAAGGTTTTTGCAACGAATTGTGGACTTGTGTCTATTGATGCGATCCCCTACACGCTGGGTGGTTTCCCCAACGTATAGGAGACCGCACGGACACTTAATGGAATAAATGACATTCTTAGACTCACATGTGTAAAAAGAACGGATTTTAATGTTTTCACCGCTATGTGGATGTTGTACAGTATCACCCTTAATGATATGGCTGCATTGAGCACAATGCAGACATGGGTATGTGCCATTCTTTTTACTTTGTAAAAAGGTTTGTCTTGGCAACACTTTTGTTGACCCTATATAAGCCCTAACTAGTTTGTCACGTAAGTTAGGTGCTCTTTTGTTGCAGATAAGGGGAGGGTTTTTAAATTCGGCAATCTGAGGGTAAGATCTATTCAGAAGGTACCAATATTTTTTGATCACATTGTCCACTTTATAGGAGAGGGGATGAAAATTTCTTACAAAGGGGATCCTAGGGTTGGTTGAGGAAATCATAGTGGAAGGTATTTTTGCTGCCTCTAGGACAGTTTCTGGATAACCCCTCTCACGGAATTTGTCATCCAATTCCCGCAGTCTCACATCCTTTTGTGGGTCACATACAATCCTCTCTACTCTTTGTCGTTGTGCTCTCAGAAGGGATTTTTTTTACCGAGGTGGGGTGTGAGCTGGAGAAGTGGAGTAGACTATTCCGATCGATGGGCTTTCTATAGAGATCAGTCTCAAGATTGCCCTTTTCATCTTTAATAACCAATGTGTCCAGAAAGTTAATACTTTCCTGGCTGCATGACATGGTGAACTGTAATTCACTCCTAATACTGTTCATGTAGTCCAAAAAACGATCAAGGGTAGAACGTGGCCCCTCCCAAACGCAAAAAATATCATCAATATAACGCTTCCAACATCTAACGTGTTGGGAAAAGATACTCAAAGTGAGCCATATAAGCGTTTGCATAGGGAGGGGCCACGTTCGCGCCCATCGCCGATCCACGTTGCTGTAAGAAAAAGTTATCACCGTACATAAAATAATTCTCAAACAGGACCAGCCACAATAGTCCCAACAAAAAATCCTTCTGTTGTGGGCTGAAGTCACTAGATTCTAGTAGCCATCTGGTGGACTCCATTCCCTTTTCGTGCTCAATAAATGTGTAAAGGCTGACAAAATCTATGGTTACCAACCATGTATCACCAGAGATATTATGTAGGCCTTTTATTACTTCCAAAAAATGTGAGGTGTCAAGTAGGAAGGCAGTGGTATTTTTAATCAATAGGGTAAGGCATTTTTCCAGTGTGATAGACAGCGGTGAGAGGATCGAGTCCACTGAGGCCACAATGGGTCTACCAGGGGATTCACTGGGTCTTTATGGACCTTGGGGAATATATAAAAAACCGGTGTGATAGGAAACTCATTACTCAAAAATTTATGCATTTTTGAATCTATCACCCCCTCCTCCAATGATGTGTTGAGGAAGGAAGTGATTTTACTCCTAATTTCAGGTAACGGATCTCTGGTAAGTTTTTTGTATGTAAGGTTATCCGCCAGCTGTCTTTCAATCTCACTTCTATATGTCAAAGTATCCATCACCAACAGCGAGCCCCCTTTATCGGCTGGTTTTATTGTAATATTTCTAGCTAGATTTCTCAGCTGAGGATTCGCTGGAGGTGAGATTATGAAACACATTGAAGTGTCCCTGTTGAATTTCTTTACAGAGGGAATCTACTTCATTTTTTACCAATTTGATATATGTCTCTGCTGCATGACTAGACCTAGGGGGGTTAAATCTACTCTTAAGACGTAAACCAAGTTAGTCTAAGGTGAAAACATTCTCCATATTGTCAAGCGTAACAACATCAATAACATTAATATTCTGGCTGAGCTGAGTATACTGTGTTGAATTTTCTTTTTCTGAAAAGAACGTTTTCAGCCTAATAGATCGGAAGAAACGTTCTAAATCAATGTCCATGGTGAATGAATCAAATTCATTCACCGGGCTAAAGGACAAGCCTTTCTGAAGCACACTCAGTTCGGCAGGAGAAAGGCATCGTGAGGATATGTTTACAACTATAGATTGTCCCGTACCTGTGACCGGGTGAGTAGTGTGCCCTCGGGGTCTCCGATGATGTCGGCCCGCTCTCCTCCTCCGGCTCGGCGGCGTCCTCGCCTCTGTCCGTGAAAAGGGGGACGGCCTTGATGACGTGACGTCGACTGCTCGCTGCCGGAACTTGATGCGGAGAAGGTTCTACCGGTGTACCGCCCATAGCCGCGGCGCTGCTGAAATGAGGTATCCCGCCATCTATACACCCGGTTGTTAAGGTAATCCTTGTTATCGCGCAGGAATTTCTTTCTTTTCCTTATTTCAATATCCTCCCGGTAGCTTTTAAGTTGATTCTCCAGGGAAGATTTTAAAGTGGTAAAATCTTCAGACTTTAATGAGTCACGTAATTGTATCTCAATGGTAGCGATTTCTTCTTGTAAGGCAGAGACTGCTTTATGTAGTCTCTCAACTGTAAGCAGGATAATATCGTGTGAGCATTTATTGATTATTTATTCAAAGTCATTGCACTATGTCTCATCATCTGCAAACAATGTAGGGCGCAAGTTAACCCTGAGTCCTCTCGGGATCTTTTCAGTCCTATGATACTCCGCTAAAGTCGTAGCGTGGAGTTCATATGAGATTCGTTTTTTAGACTCACGTTCCAATGTGCGTTTCTTGAGCTCATCTCCTGGAATTTTCAGAAAGTCAGCGGCTCCCGTGGGTTGAGCTAAAATCCTGGTGGCTTCCTCGTCGCTGAAGGTTAATGTTGAAGACATCGGTATTGTACGGTGCACGTACTCATGTAAAGTACAATCCAAACAAAAGTAGTAGAGACTCAGCTCAGCCAGAATATTAATGTTATTGATGTTGTTACGCTTGACAATATGGAGAATGTTTTCACCTTAGAGTCACTTGGTTTACGTCTTAAGAGTAGATTTAACCCCCCTAGGTCTAGTCATCCAGCAGAGACATATATCAAATTGGTAAAAAATGAAGTAGATTCCCTCTGTAAAGAAATTCAACAGGGACACTTCAATGTGTTTCATAACCTCACCTCCAGCGAATCCTCGGCTCTGAGAAATCTAGCTAACGATAGAAATATTACAATAAAACCAGCCGATAAAGGGGGCTCGCTGGTGGTGATGGATACTTTGACATATAGAAGTGAGATTGAAAGACAGCTGGCGGATAACCTTACATACAAAAAACTTACCAGAGATCCGTTACCTGAAATTAGGAGTAAAAATCACTTCCTTCCTCAACACATCATTGGAGGAGGGGGTGATAGATTCAAAAATGCATACATTTTTGAGTAATGAGTTTCCTATCACACCGGTTTTTATATACTCCACAAGGTCCATAAAGACCCAGTGAATCCGCCTGGTAGACCCATTGTGGCCTCAGTGGACTCGATCCTCTCACCGCTGTCTATCACACTGGAAAAATGCCTTACCCCATTGATTAAAAATACCACTGCCATCCTACTTGACACCTCACATTTTTTGGAAGTAATAAAAGGCCTACATAATATCTCTGGTGATACATGGTTGGTAACCATAGATGTTGTCAGCCTTTACACATCTATTGAGCACGAAAAGGGAATGGAGTCCACCAGATGGCTACTAGAATCTAGTCACTTCAGCCCACAACAGAAGGATTTTTTGTTGGGACTATTGCGTCTGGTCCTGTTTGAGAATTATTTTATGTACGGTGATAACTTTTTCTTACAGCAACGTGGATCGGCGATGGGCGCGAACGTGGCCCCTCCCTATGCAAACGCTTATATGGCTCACTTTGAGTATCTTTTTATCTATACCAATACATTCTTTTCCCAACACGTTAGATGTTGGAAGTGTTATATTGATGATATTTTTTGTATTTGGGAGGGGCCACGTTCTACCCTTGATCGTTTTTTGGACTACATGAACAGTATTAGGAGTGAATTACAGTTCACCATGTCATGCAGCCAGGAAAGTATTAACTTTCTGGACACATTGGTTATTAAAGATGAAAAGGGCAATCTTGAGACTGATCTCTATAGAAAGCCCATCGATCGGAATAGTCTACTCCACTTCTCCAGCTCACACCCCACCTCTGTAAAAAAATCCCTTCCGAGAGCGCAACGACAAAGAGTAGAGAGGATTGTATGTGACCCACAAAAGAGGGATGTGAGACTGCGGGAATTGGATGACAAATTCCGTGAGAGGGGTTATCCAGAAACTGTCCTAGAGGCAGCAAAAATACCTTCCACTAGGATTTCCTCAACCAACCCTAGGATCCCCTTTGTAAGAAATTTTCATCCCCTCTCCTATAAAGTGGACAATGTGATCAAAAAATATTGGTACCTTCTGAATAGATCTTACCCTCAGATTGCCGAATTTAAAAACCCTCCCCTTATCTGCAACAAAAGAGCACCTAACTTACGTGACAAACTAGTTAGGGCTGATATAGGGTCAACAAAAGTGTTGCCAAGACAAACCTTTTTACAAAGTAAAAAGAATGGCACATACCCATGTCTGCATTGTGCTCAATGCAGCCATATCATTAAGGGTGATACTGTACAACATCCACATAGCGGTGAAAACATTAAAATCCATTCTTTTTACACATGTGAGTCTAAGAATGTCATTTATTCCCTTAAGTGTCCGTGCGGTCTCCTATACCTTGGGGAAACCACCCAGCGTGTAGGGGATTGCATCAATACACACAAGTCCACAATTCGTTGCAAAAACCTTTTATTCCCCATCCCTTTCCACTTTGACAAAATGGGTCACAATATCTCACAATTGAGATTTCAAGTCATAGATCATGTTGAAAAACCACGAAGGGGAGGCAACATTAAACAACTCCTACTGAAAAAAGAAACATACTGGATACACCGCCTCAAAACGATTGAACCTAGGGGCCTTAATAGGGATTATGAAATCAGTCAAATTCTATAAGTAATGTCATTGCATCTAATATTGTTGTTTCTAATTTACTATGTCTCCTTCTTTTCTAGAGACCACATTGATATCTCTTCTTGTCACTCATCACTGCAAGCATAGAGCACGGTCAGAATGATTCCAAACGAATCTCTATATAGTCCAAGTACAGATATTTTGTTTTTTTCCTTGATGACTACTGTATCCAATGAATTTCATGCTGCTCCCTTACCATTATTGGCTTATATTTATTTATTTTCCTTTGTTTATGTATTATTTGTAAGATGCAGTCTCCTCCCGACTCAGCTGTCAGGTGTTTTCACCTATGAGCCGGAAGGGGAGGGCTTCCTCTCCCTATATATGTACACCTGTGATCTCTATTTGGTAGATCAGTTGACAAAGGCCACCTGGCCGAAACGCGTCCTGTGAGTCGCTCTATTATCTTGCATATGGATTAATAAAACCATTATGATTCAGCATACAAAGCGAGTGCCGGGATTTCTTTCATCTACCATTTGTACCCTTGGTCCACGTGCACCACCACCTAGACGAGTGCCGACTCTTTACTACTTTTGTATGAGACTGGTGGGGCCATCGACAGCTTTTGAGTCTGATTTCAAGACTCGGAATGCTGTCTTTTACCCCATCATGTCCCGTACCCCTTCATTGGACTTATTTCAAGAGTCTGTTGAACGAGAGTTGATTAAACTTTCAAGACAACCTAATGTACATTATAATCTTAACAAATCGCAGCAAATTGCATTGTCTGAACTTAGGGATATGGAGGATGTCATTATAAGACAGGCAGAGGGGGTGCGATTGTGTTGCTAGACAAGGGCCTTTATTATCAGTTGAATTTGTCATTACTTTCTGACACATCCACATACAGGCCTTTGTCCACCAACCCAACCGCATCCTTCCATAACACCTTGTGTGAACTGGTACGTAGCGGCATCAACCAGGGTTTTCTTACACAGAAAGAGGCTGATTTCATCATTGTTCCTCACCCAGTCATGGCAATTTTTCATTCTTTGCCAAAGATACACAAAAACTTATTTCCACCCCCGATGCGACCTATAGTCGCAGGCATTGGGTCATTGAATGAAAACTTGTCATCCTGGGTAGACAGCCTCCTACAGCCCCTTATACCTACCATACCTGGATTTATTCAGGACACTAAGCACCTACTATACACCTTGGACAAGGTTACCAGGGCAGAACCCTATCGGTGGATCACGGCAGATGTCTGCTCTTTATATTCTGTGATCCCTCACGATAGGGCTCTGATTGCCTTACAGTGGTTCTTATGTACATATTCGACATACCCCCTTGGTCTGCAGGAGTACATCATTCAGGTTATTGACTACTTACTTTCTCATAATTTTTTTTATGTTTGATCGTACTTTTTACCTGCAGACCACAAGGGGCGGCCATGGGGGCCAAATTCTCACCCTCATTGGCGAATGTGTACGTGAGTTGGTGGGAGATGAAATACCTTTTTACGGATAATAATCCCTTTAAGGAATCCATCTCCCACTATGGTCGCTATATTGACGACTGCATTTTTATTTGGAGATCAGATGAACAACATTTACCATCATTTATTTCCTACCTAAATTCTAATGCAGATAATTTATCCTTCACCGTCACCCTATTTAATAGGGAGGTGCCCTTTTTGGATCTCACCTTAATAGGTGATCCTGTACAATCTAAAATCATTTCTATGACATTTCGTAAGGATACCTCTGTCAATTCCACCTTACATGCGTCGTCATGTCACCCGTTCCATGTTATTAAGAATTTACCCATAGGGGAAGCTATACGTGCCCGCAGAAATTGTACCCGTATGGAGGACTTTGTCATGGAAATGAGTGACCTGACGACCAGGCTGAAAAACAGAGGTTATCCTGATTGGACTCTAAAACGGGCCACCAACATAGTATCTCTTAAAAATAGATTTCAACTTATTCAATCTAGAGAATCCAATTCAGCACGTAGAAATCAGTCATTCTCTCATTCTCACCATAAGCCGGTCATGTTCTGTACTCAATATAGTAATGATTTTCGTGACGTCTGCGGGATCGTACATAAGTTTATGCCCATTATGCTTTCTGATCCTGCACTCGCCACGTCTATGACAGGGGGCTATAAATGCATATCTCGGCGTGCCCCCACTTTGGGACAATTATTGTCCTCTAGTCTTTTTTTGAGTACTCCTTAAGCCACCACCACTTGGCTCCGTCATCCCGGTTCATACAGATGCGGACATTCTGTCTGCACCTGTTGCACCAGGATGAAAGTCGGTGACACGTTCACTTCTTACGCAACTGGGTCTGAATATAAGATCAAGCAGTACATCAACTGCAATACGACTTTTGTCGTTTATCTCATCTCATGTAGAGAATGTAAAACCCAGTACGTGGAGTGCACATCGACACCCCTTAAAGTGAGAATTAGGAAGCATCTATCCAATGTTGTGCATTTTAATTCATGCCACATCTCTGCTGTTTCCTCTCACTGTGCCCAAAAACATGCGGGTGGAACCTCTACCCTGCATGTTCAGGGCATCGAGCGTGTCACTGCCCCCTTACGAGGAGGTGATCACAGAAAGAAACTCCTGTCTCGGAAGGTTTTCTGGATCATGACCTTGGATTCCCGTTGGCCTAAAGGTCTGAACAAGAGACAAGATATTCTTTTACATTATTAATATGTCTCTTGTTTTTTCCTTGAGCTATATGGTTTCATTTTAATATATTAACCATTTCTCGTTAGGCTATCTTGTTCTCGTTCATCCCCCATATTTCTATCTTATATTATTTTTCATATATATATTTTTTGGTATGGATATTTTATGCTATATATTTTTGATGTTCCTTTTATTTAGGATATCTACATTTGTATTGATACTCGATATCACATTATGTTATCTGGGGGAATTGTTACATCTTTGTGCTTTGATCATGATAAAAAAGGTTTTTAATTTACAATTGGTAAATTTCCTTCCCACTTGTATCCATGTAAGGGTTAAAGTTTTGTGGGATTGGGAACTCCTCCCTTCCCCACATCACTTCCCCTATATAAGTTGGGCATTTTTTATCTTGCTTTGTATGACTAAGGGCGTTCTGTCACACGCCTGAAACGCGTAACCCTGTACTTACCGTTCCTGTTTTTATCCATTTAATAAACCTGGGATCCGCTATACCTCGCTGGCATCTTCTTCTTTGTTCTTGGGGAGCCATGACGTAACGAACAGTCGATCCTTGTATCATGAGTCATCAGCCACGGAGCAAACCTAGCTCCGGAGAGCTGATGACTCAGGGGTCTACAGGAGAGATTGCGGGGGTCCCCAGCAGCGGGACACCTGCGATCAGAAATCTTATCCCCTAACCTTGGTCTAGGGGCAGTGCGCCCCTTTAAAGTCCTGATATTAACTGCCGGTTAGCTCAGGGATGGTGATTGGGATCACAGTGTCCCGATCAGCTGAGGGTGGCCGGAGGTCCCTTACCGTACTCTGTGCCGTCCGATCGTCACTCTTATACTGCAGCCAGCCTTGGCAGGCAGAAGTAAAGGAGCACCAATAACACTGATCAATGCTATGCTATGGCATAGCATAGCAATGATCAGTGTATGCAATCTACAGATTGCATGTAATAGTCCCCTATGGAGACAAAAAAAATTGTGAAATTAGTAAATTAACCCCTTCCCTAATAAAAGTTTAAATCGCCCCTCCTTTTCAAAAAGTTTAAATAAAAAAAACATTTGCACATACAAAAAAAAAAAAAAAAAAAAACCTTCTTCTAATAAAAACTGAAAACAGAGAGACACAGAGACAGACAGAGAGACCGGGAAAGAAAGACAGAGAGACAGAGACCGAGAGAGACCGAGAGTGTGAGAGAGATTTTGCCACATTTTGAATGAAGCTAATACTAAATAAGCAGAAATGCCTGGGTTCAAAATGTTACTCAACCTGTACGTGAACTCATTTAATTCAGCACTTTAGGCCATGTCGGAAGGAAAATCGATGACAGCAGTGATTTCTTTTTCTTGTACTGGAAAGCTGTCAAGTTTCAATTCCCAGACCCCAGACCTTTGATATAAGCTAGAGAAAAAAAATCATCTACAGTAGGCCAGAGGCGAGTTGTTTGGAGCCAAAAAGTGTCAGCATTACCTCATTAGACGTGCTTTCCAGCTTGTTCTGGTAATCTGTCAAGGTATGTCTCAGAGCCTCAAGAACAGCAGGTCCAGCAGCTTCATCTTTATCACTATATGTCCCTGGAGAATACAAGGACAATAATAAGACATAGACAAAGAGTCACAAAAGGATATTAAAAACATGGAGGAAAAAAAATTCCTGTAAAGAAAGATCCAGTCATCTAAGAAATTAGATATAGATGAAATAATAGTACACTTTAGAAGAAATTGTAAATTAACTACTTAATGGGAATCTGTCAGCTTTTTTGTTACTAACAGATACAGACACCATTGGATAGCTGTAAGGCTAGAATTCCATGGAAGTTTTGTTCTGGCATTTTTTTTTTTGTAAAAAAAAACACCTTAAAAACTGTCATTGAATTTTCCTGTGTTTTTGCGTTTTTCTTGTGGCATTTTTTCCGGTAATTTTCTCTTTGTGTGGAAATTTCTTCTTTGACCCCTTTGGCAGTTTTGTAGGGTACCAAAAAAAATAAAAAGATACTATTGGAATCATACTGACCTATAGAATACATTTACAATGTCAATTTTACTGTATGTAATAAAGTAGAGATGGTCGGCACTTCGGTTTCTCACCCGGTGCACGTAGTAACGAAGTACTTGAATAAACCTTTGAAAAGTAATCCCGAGTGCCGAGACTTCTTCAATTTTACTGTATGGTGACCACAGAAAAAAAAAAAAATATTTCCCCCCCCCCCCCCCCCCCCAAAAAAAAAAAATTGTGCAATTGCATTTTTTTTTTCCACTTTTTCCCTACATATTTTTTACTGGCGTAATCCATTCTCTAATAAAATGAAGTTTGTGTTCAGGTCAATGGGAAATGCACTGCAGTTCACCCATGCCAACATAAAGTTTTATTTACTTTTAGGTGCTGCTCTGCCAATTGGCAGGGGTCCTTGGTGTCATCAGTGGAAGATTTTAAAAAGTACAGTATGATGCATTTTTTATAAAATCTAAAACAGAGATCATGTTTTGTATTACATAGCATCAGTGACACACCACACATTATACCCCAGCATCATCACCAGCCCTACTACCATAACAAGCAGGAAACAAGTGCCATGTTTGTCCTGCGCTGCCCCTTTCTTGTACTGTGTGGTAACAGAAGAAGGTAGTGACAAAGGGGGAGATTTATCAAAACCTGTGCAGAGGAAAAGTTGACTAGCTGCCCATAGCAACCAATCAGATCGCTTCTTTCATTTTGCAGAGGCCTTGTCAAAAATGAAAGAAACGATCTGATTGGTTGCTATGGGCAACTTTTCCTCTGCACAGGTTTTGATAAATCTCCCCCAAAGAGCCAGTCAGCCACCCACGGCTAGAACAGCCTGAGCAGCAGGCACACCCGGACTGCCTGGGACGCAGCACAGAGAACAGCACATTAACTACCAGGACACCAGGAGCAATCAGCAGCTCCAAAAGCAATGGGTGACAATTTGTGTGGTCTGTATTGTTTAGCAGTGTTTTTTAGGTGTGGCCTCCACATATTTTGGTGTGTGCCAAAAAAGAACAAAATAAAGTTTAAATTCCATAGGTTGGGGTATGAGCTATATAAATGTGCAGGGCTTAAAGACAGAATTTGGTGAGACATTGTACACATGCACCATTTTATTACCCCCTTTTGTGATTTCCCCGTAGACACAAAGGTTGTCAAATATGGTTATATGTCCCCAAATCCCTATTAAATTATATTCTCAGACATTACAGCCTGATATATTAGATAGGGGGACCTCGGATCCCCCTCCTGCCCAAGCTACATTTCATAGCTGTCATATTCTGTGTTTTGTAATAATGCAGAGCATTTTACATTTATAAGCAAAATACTTTTTAAATGAATGTCATAAAACATAATATTAAGAAGTCTTTAGTGTCCTACATAACCTTTATGAATCCACAACCTTACGTGAGCGGTAGAATTTGGCTCAGTCCCATGAAAACATCTGTTCCCTTTGCAGGTACATTGAGAAGACCTTTTTCTCTGTTGGATTCAATGTCTAACCTGTGTGCCCTTTCCTGATGGTTCGCCCAAATCATACAACTTGTAAATCAACTTATGGACTGACAACAGCAGGTCCTCTTCCCCTTTGCCTTTCATGGGCAGTCAGAGTAGAGGACTGCTGTGAGGACTACTTCCATCATGTCATCAAATGAGAAAGTGTGGGGAAGGTGCCTGAAGGAGACATCTGTACAATTCCCACAATGGAGTCACTTTAAAACACATTGACAGATGCATCTGTCACACTGCACCTTCAACTAACCTGATAGACGATGGCTTGGCGTATTAAAGCTTTCCACCAATGTCTGTAGTTCTCTCACGTTACACTTGTAAGCCTCTTCTATGGACAGTTGGCATTTTTTGCTCTGGTTGACAGTAAGAAAGACATTACATTTTATAGTTAAATATAAAGCAAAGCAATCTCTTTTTGCATTACAGCTTGCATTATGTTATACTTTTGGACATATGACACTATCGCTCATTAAAAGCTCTTCCTGCTTAACCCCTTAAGGACCCAGCCAATTTTTAGTGTAGGACCCAGCCATTTTTTGCACATCTGACCACTGTCACTTTAAACATTAATAATTCTGGGATGCTTTTACCTTTCATTTTGATTCCGAGATAGTTTTTTCGTGACATATTCTACTTTATGTTAGTGGTAACATTTTGTCGATACTTGCATCATTTCTTGGTGAAAAACTCCAAAATTTGATGAAAAAATTGAAAATGTAGCATTTTTTTTTTAACTTTGAAACTCTTAGCTTATAAGGAAAATGAATATTCCAAATAAATTATTTATTGATTCACATATACAATATGTCTACTTTATGTTTGCATCATAAAGTTGACATGTTTTTACGTTTGGAAGACTTCAGAGGACTTCAAAGTTCAGCAGCAATTTTCAAATTTTTTACAAAATTTTCAAAATCTAAATTTTTCAGGGACCAGTTCTGTTTTGAAGTGGATTTGAAGGGCCTTCATATTAGAAATACCCCATAAATGACCCCATTTTAGAAACTGCATACCTCAAAGTATTAAAAATGACATTTAAAAGGTTTGTTAACCCTTTAGGTGTTTCACAGGAATAGCAACAAATTGAAGGAGAAAATTCTAAATCTTCATTTTTTACACTCGGATGTTCTTGTAGACCCAGTTTTTGAATTTTTACAAGGGGTAAAAGGAGAGAAATCTTCCTAAAATTTGTAACCCAATTTCTCTCGAGTAAGGAAATACCTCAAATGTGTATGTCAAGTGTTCTGCAGGCTAACTAGAGGGCTCAGAAGGGAAGGAGCGACAGTGGGATTTTGGAGAGTGAGTTTTTCTGACATGGTTTTTGGGGGGCATGTCATATTTAGGAATCCCCTATGGTGTCAGAACAGCAAAAAAAACAAAAACAAAAAAACAAACACATGGCATACTATTTTGGAAACTACACCCCTCAAGGAACGTAAAAAGGGGTACAGTGAGCCTTAACATCCCACAGCTGTTTGATGAAAAAAAGAAAAATACTGTTTTTCCCCAAATTTTACATTTTTACAAGGGGTAATAGGAGAAAAATTATCCCCAAAATTTGTAACCTCATTTCTTCTGAGTGTGGAAATACCCCATGTGTGGATGTCAAAGTGCTCTGCTGGTGCACTACAATGCTCAGAAGAGAAGAAGCGCCATTGAGCTTTTGGAAAGAAAATTTGTTTGGAATGGAAGTCAGGGGCCATGTGTGTTTACAAAGCCCCCCGTGGAGCCAGAGCAGTGGACCCCTCCACATGTGACCCCATTTGAGAAACTACACCCCTCACAGAGTTTAATAAGGGGTGCACTGAGTATTTACACCACACTGGCGTTTGACAGATGTTCAGAACAGTGGGCTGTGCAAATGAAAAATTACATTTTTCATTTTCACGGACCACTGTTCCAAAAATCTGTCAGACACCTGTCGGGCGTAAATGCTCACTGTACTTTTATTACATTACATGAGGGGTGTAGTTTCCAAAATGGGGTCACATGTGGGGGGGGGGGGTCGGTCCATTGTTCTGGCACTATGGGGGCTTTGTAAACACACGTGGCCTTCAATTCCGGACAAAATTTTCTCTCCAAAACCCCAATGGTGCTCCTTCTCTTCTCTTGTAGTGCACCAGCAGAGCACTTTACATCCACATATGGTATATGTTCTTACTCAGAAGAAACAGGGTTTCAAATTTTGGGGGGCTTTTTTCCTATTCTTTCTTGTGAAAATGAAAAATTTTGGGTAACACCAGCATTTTAGTGAATTTTTTTCTTAATTTTTCCACCCAACTTTGAAGAATTTTCATGAAACACCTGTGGGGTGTTACGGCTCACTATACCCCTTGTTACGTTCCGTGAGGGGTGTATGTTCCAAAATGGGGTCACAGGTGGGTATTTATTTTTTTTGCATTTATGTCAGAACCACTGTAAAATCAGCCACCCCTGTGCAAATCACCAATTTAGGCCTCAAATGTATATAGTCCGCTCTCACTCCTGAGCCTTGTTGTGCGCCTGCAGAGCATTTTACACCCACATATGGGGTATTTCCGTACCCAGGAAAGATTGCGTTACAAATTTTGTCGGTCTTTTTTCTTCCTTTTACCGCTTGTAAAAATAAAAAGTATGGGGCAACACCAGCATGTTAGTGTAACATTTTTAATATTTTTTTACACTAACAGGCTGGTGTAGACCCCAGCTTTTCCTTTTCATAAGGGGTAAAAGGAGAAAGAGACCTCCAAAAATTGTAGTGCAATTTTGAGTACAGAAATACCCTATATGTGGCCCTAAACCGTTTCCTTGAAATACGACAGGGCTCCGAAGTGAGAGAGCACCATGTGCATTTGAGGACTGAATTAGGGAATGCATAGGGGTGGACATAGGGGTATTCTACGCCAGTGATTCCCAAACAGGGTGTCTCCAGCATGCCTGGACAGTCAGTGGCTGTCCGGAAAAGCTGGGAGCTGTTGTTTTGCAACAGCTGGAGGCTTCGCTTTGGAAACACTGCCGTACAATACGTTTTTCTTTTTTTTTTTTTTTTTGGGGGGGGGGGGGGGGGGGCGGATGACGACGACAGTGTAAGGGGGTGTATATGTAGCGTTTTACCCTTTATTATGTGTTAGTGTAGTGTTTTTAGGTTACATTCGCACTGGCAGAGGTTTACAGTGAGTTTCCCGCTAGGAGTTTGTGATGCGACAAAAAATTTGCCGAAGCTCAAACTTCAAGCAGGAAACTTACTGTAAACCTGCCCGTGTGAATGTACCCTGTACATTCACATTGGGGGGGGGGGGGGGGGGGGTCAAACCTCCAGCTGTTTCAAAACTACAACTCCCAGCATGTACTGACAGACCGTGCATGCTGGGAGTTGTACTTTTGCAACAGCTGGAGGCACACTGGTTGGAAAACCTTCAGTTAGGTTCTGTTACCTAACTCAGTATTTTCCAACCAGTGTGCCCCCAGCTGTTGCAAAACTACAACTCCCAGCATGTACTAATCGCCGAATGGCATGCTGGGAGATGTAGTTATGCAACAGCTGGAGTACGCCACTACAACTCCCAGCATGCCGAGACAGCTGTTTGCTGTTTGGGCATGCTGGGAGTTGTAGTTTTGCAACATCTGGAGGGCTACAGTTCAGAGAGCACTGCACATGGATCTCCAAACTGTGGCCCTCCAGATGTTTCAAAACTACAAATCCCAGCATGCCCAGACAGCAAAATGCTGTGTGGGCAAGCTAGGAGTTGTAGTTTTTGCAAGATCTAGAGGGCCACAGTTTAGAAATCACTGCACAGTGATCTTCAAACTGTAGCCCTCCATCTGTTGCAAAACTGCAAATCCCAGCATGCCCAAACAGCTGTCTGGGAATGCTGGGAGTTGTAGTTTTGCAACATCTGGAGGGCTACATTTTAGAGACCACTGTATAGTGGTCTCAAACTGTAGCACTCCAGATATTGTTAGGCAACTCACCAGCTTCCGTAGGATCCAGGGAGCCGCATCGCCATCCTCTGCTGCCGCCGATCATCGCTGCCGAGCGTCGCCTCCGCCGATGGGCAAGTGGACTTCCGGCGCCGGTCCCTGTCGGTTTCCCCGTTCTGCTCTGCCTATTGTGGGTGGGCAGAACGGGGAATCTGAAAGTTAACCCCCCTGCCCCCGATCTGCTATTGGTCGCCATAGACCCGTATGACCCAGAATAGCCACAAATCGCCGGTGTGAATTCACTGGTGATCGCCGACATTGGGGGAGTGGGGGGGGGGGGGGGGTTCGTTCTGATTAACCCCCCCCCCCCCCCTGGGCATTTGCGCAAGACGCGTGCTGATCGATATCAGCAGTCACCCCGGTCTGATTATGTTGCATCCTGTTGTTCTTTGGATCACCTTTGAAAGTAAATATGGCCATATCCAGTACATAGGACAGCAGATGTCAGGGAAGAAAAGCACCGGACATGTTGTCAGACAGTGGCTTTCTCTGCTTCCCTTCAGAACATAAGCATGCTGGGCTGAGCGTGTACGTGATTGGGGACAAATATTGGACACCCACTGTATGTGTATGGTTAGCTTAAATGGGCACAGTCACCTGTCATGGTGTTGGACAGGGACATGTCAAAAGTGTTGATTTGTGGGAGTGTTCAAACCCCCACTAATCGGGAGAACAAGCCAGAAGTCTGCACTCAGTGTGTTCTTTCCAGTCTCTGTTTTATGTGATTTAGACCCACTCTCAGTATAAGTCTATGGAGCGTGTCTCTTTCAAGTGATACAGAGCAGGAAGAGGAGTGCGTGGCTGTGCGGTCTTCTTCTGGCTCATTCTCCTGATCGGTGGGGGTCTCAATACTCAGACTCTTACTGATCAAAACTTTTGACACATTGCTAGAACATGTCAAAAGTTTTTTAAGTGACAAATACACTTTTTGACTACTTAGATGGAAAGAAATTTAAAAAACAGAATTTTTAATTGAATTCAAAAGCATGCCCTATGGCAAAGAAAGAGCTACTGAGGTTGGATAATCTACAACAGCCTGCAACAACCAAGACCAAGAAAAGACCGCCCTGCACATCTGGAGAGTGTCAATGATGCAAAGTTCAGCATGACTCCACTGATCTAGTGGAATGTTCCCCAAGGAGGAGTCCCCTCTCAATGAGCAACCAAATCCATAGAAAATTAAAGCCTTTAGGCTGGAAGACAATCTGAAACCATCAGATAAAGAGGAAGGAGAATACGAGGGATAGGAAGAACTATAAAGGCACACTGTTTGTATTTGGCTGCTTTCACACCACGTTTTGTACATACGGGGCAAACCGGGCGCTCCCGTACCCCAGCCAGATCAGCCCGTGACTCCATTTACTTTAATGATCCGACCGGAGTCAAACGGTGACTCCGGTCGGCTCAGTTTTGACCCATATGCAGTTTCCTGACCAGACCTAAAACCGTAGTAAACTACGGTTTTAGGTCCGGTCCAAAACTGCATACGGCAATCAATAAATGACATGTTCTACTGAATCTTTTATCACAAAGAAATATATCTATCTGCTCAGCTCTTCATGCTCTATAACATGATGTTGGTAGATTAGACAATAAATACTACAATACATCTGCCAGTGTAAAACTGCCCAAAGGAAGACAGTGACATAGTTTATAAGGTTGAAAAAAGACCAGAGTCCATCAAGTTCAACCTAGAACCCTAATGAGTCCCTATTGAGTTGATCCATAGGAAGGCAAAAAACCCTCCTACTAGAGGTAAAAATTCCTTCCCGACTCTAAATATGTCAGTCAGAATAAATCCCTGGATCAACGTTCTGTCCCTATTGATACAGTCCTGGGTATAAAAATAGATCACGGAAGAGATCTCTGTACTGTCCCCTGATATATTTATACATAGTTATTAGGTCTCCCCTAAGCCTTCTTTTTTCTAAACTAAATAACCCTAATTCTGATAATCTTTCTGGGTACTGTAGTCCTCCCATTCCCCGTATTACCATGGTTGCCCGTATTTGAACCCTCTCCAGCTCCACTATATCTTTCTTGTACACTGGTGCCCAGTACTGTACACAGTATTCTATGCGTGGTCTGACTAGTGATTTGTACAGCGGTAGAAACACTGCAGATGCTCCTCCCTTAAACCAAGAACTATAGCAAGAAGCATTAGGGTCATTTTCTGAGATTTGTCTCTACTTTGCAACAATGAAAAGCCAACCACATGGCACTGGGAATTTCGGGAGGTTGTTGCAGAAGGAACATTTGTTTTTGTTGATGTATTATATTTGTAAATATTGATTTTACAATATTATAAATATTGATTTTAAACATTATTAAACAGCACCTGTCACAAAACCATATTTTCTAAACTAACTCAGACTATATTCCATAACTACTCCTAACACCCCTCCTACCCTTAAATTTTTTTTCTGAGCATTAAAAAGATTTAAAAAAAAAAGCATACCTTTCCCCTTGCTCACATTGTGTGAGCTCCTGGCAGGAGAAAGTGGGCGTTCCCCAGCAGGCGCAACATCACTGAAGCCTGCGAGAGTTGTGTCTTGCCATGCCCCACACGCACTGCCAGGCCGGAAGGAGACCAAACCAACTGTTTGACTTACGGCAGGGAAAGCCACCTAATGGCCATTTTTTCAATCAAATTAAAACATAAAAGGTTGAGAATTTTAACAGCAAGTAAATAGCATATTGTCTTATAATTACATAAGGAACAATATATTAAAAGTTTAGTTTGGTGACAGGTACTCTTTAAGTAAGGGCCAAGTTTATAAATGTAACTATATTTAACAGTTTTATACTGATCTTTGATTTTATCAGAAACGGCAAACATAAACCGCTCAGTAGCATTTACCTTTTCAAGGTCCTGTTCCACTACGGCCAAGCTTTCTTCAGATTTCTTTAATTTTGCAGACAGATCTGTGATCATTTTGTTTTGCTTCTCTATTTCCACTTTAAACTCATTCACCATATAGGAATATTCTTTCTCCAATCTGGAATTCAAATGAACAAATAAAAACTTGATGTACAAGATCTTCACAAAAATCCTAAAGTGTGAAGTATACTGCATAAGATATCAGCTGCATGTGTATATTATTATTATTTATTTTTTCACATTAACATTTACTGAAAATACATTTCCAGCTAAATTCTAAAAATTCCCTCAGTTGCCCACTTGGTCTCCAGACCAATCACCAGCTATCACTGTGTGCAAAACAAAAGCAGAACTCGCTGAAGAGGAAAGACCTTCATTCCAGCCTCCACTGAAGTCCTGCTTTGCACCATGATAGTGAGATCAATGGTATGAGGTCACTGGAACACCTATAGCTGTGGTCTAAAACAGCCTCCATAAACTCTTACTTAAGGGGAACCTGTAAATAGTCATGTTAGATTGACAGTTGTGTGCAAGTGTGCCTAAAGAGAGAGTTGTCAATTACTAAGTAGAACCATTCACAATTAGATATTTACATGAAATGACAAGATATCCTGGAACCTTTCCCCCAAAAAATGGATATACATCAATCTGCTCATCCTGCTCTAACATAATGCACTCATCTATATATTTTTTTTAGTATAGGGAGGCCAATAGTGGCGGGGATAGGATCCCCCAGAGTACCTTTCGAGTTATATCGAGTGGTTGATAGCCCCCCTGCTGAAACACATCCCCACGTATGTGAGATATACGGGGGGTGTGATCTTAGTACTTGAAGGGTTTGATTGGCAGCCAGGATTTGCATTGGCATCGATAGACGTGGAAAGCCTGTATACCCGCATCCCTCAGGATGCGGGTATACAGGCTCACAGGGATACTAATAACAACTTTCAGTTTAATTTACAGTGGTATAACCAAAAGTCTGGGACAGCGATGGGGAAACCTATGTCCTGTTCATTTGCAAATATTTTTTGAGCAATGTTTGAAAAAAATTACAGTTTCACATCTCTAAATCCCTACAACCGCCACATTAAACTCTTGTTACGATTTGTGGATGACCTTTTCATTGTCTGGGACGGGTCCAGCGAGCAATTCAAGAGTTTGTCTCCTATCTTAATGACATTACTGATGTTAACATGAAATTTACCTCTATGTTTGGAGGCAACTCTCTGGAATTTCTCGACATTAAAATAGATATAGTGAATGAGCACATAATAACATCAGTTTTTTGGAAAGCTATTTCTCTGCTCCACTATAAATCCTCCCATCCCCCTCAAGTGAGGGACAGTATCCCATACGGCCAACTGGTCAGTTTGAAAAGGATTAACAACACAAAGTGATTTTGAGAGGCAAGCTGATGAACTAGAATCCAGATTGGAACGCAGGGGTTACCTCTAGGTAGTTTGTGAGCAAGCTAGAAGTAAAATTAATAATGTATCCAGGGAAGAACTGCGTGAGGGACCTAAAACCAAGAGAGAACCAGGAACGTGTGTTTTTTTTTATTTAAAAACACTTATTTGAACAGCACACTCAAAAAAGCCATACTCAAACTGATGCAGATCTTAATTCTATCACTAAAGAAGTTCCCATTATTACACATAGAAAAAATAACACTATCCGCCTATGGGTTCTGTGTTCCCGGTGTCTATCAGCTTCAACATTGTGAATTGTATTGTCTCGTTAGTGCATTTTCCTGCATTGGAGGGGCTTTTACCCCGCTAACTTTGCTACATGATTGTATCCCTTGTTGTTGAAATTTTTGGAAAAACTTAAATGGGCACTGTCACCAACTTTATTTTTTGATATGTTGTAGTACTTATGTACTACAACATATCTCTAATATATTGTAATTATTATTATTTTTTTTTATTATCAGGGTGAAATTTATGTTTAAAAACCGGCCACTAGGGGTCACCATACTCTACTGGTGGTCTGCCTAGCCTGCCTGAAGCCTCATGGCCGTGTGTTGTCCTCGCATAACCACTGCTCCTAACAGCTTGGTAATAATGGCCTAGATGGGGCTTAATTTATTAAAACTACCATCCTGCTTCTCTCAGTCTAGTGAAGTGCCACTGTTAAAGTCTGTTAACTGGGCAAAATGTCTTTGAGTGTGTTCTAGAAAAATGTCTAGCAGTCAATGTTCTCTTACCAAGAGGTACACTACCCACAAGCAGGCCCGTCGCTACAGGACAGGCAAACCAAGCAATTGCTTGGGGCCCCGAGCTGGCTGGGGCCCCAGAGCACAGCCAGTGTTTGCCTGTCCTGTAGCGATTAACAATCCTGCTCTTGAAGTTTGTGTCCCGGGACCCAGGCACCCAGTCGAACAAGAGGGCCCCTGAATGTCTGACATTTTTTTTTAAATAAACTAATTTGCAGCTTTGGAGTTCTTCTCACCTCACCACAATCATGTTCCCCCCACCCCCGCTGCACTTGGTATCTTCCCTCAGCCCGGACTCTTCTCTCAGCCTTCAGCCGTCTGAGCAGGAGGAGGGGGAGGAGAGAGCTGTGAGGAAAGGAGACCGCAGAGGCTGTACAATATGGGGCCTGACTACAGTAGGTGTCCCTGCATATATGTGTGTATATATATGTGTGTGTGTGTACATATGTGTATGTCTATGTATTGTGCCTGTGTGTGTGTGTTACTACTGTGGATGACTATATGTAAAGTGCACTTGTTTATCTATACCAGTGTTTCCCAACCAGGGTGCCTCCAGTTGTTGCAAAACTACAACTCCCAGCATGCCCAGACAGCCAAAGGCTGTCTGGGCATGCTGGGAGTTGTAGTTTTGCAACCTCTGTAGGCATACTGGTTGGGAAACACTGATCTATTCTATCTGTGTGTGTATGAAGCATGTATATAGTATGTAATGTGTACAGTATGTGTGTGTGTATGAAGCATGTATATAGTATGTAATGTGTACAGTATGTGTGTGTGTATGATGCATGTATATAGTATGTAATGTGTACAGTGTGTGTGTGTGTATGAAGCATGTATATAGTATGTACTGTGTACAGTGTGTGTATGAAGCATGTGTATAGTATGTAATGTGTACAGTATGTGTGTGTGTATGAAGCATGTATATAGTATGTAATGTGTGTGTGTGTATGATGCATGTATATAGTATGTAATGTGTACAGTGTGTGTGTATGAAGCATGTATATAGTATGTAATGTGTACAGTATGTGTGTGTGTATGATGCATGTAGAGTATGTAATGTGTATAGTATGTGTGTATGAAGCAGGTACAGTATGTAATGTGTACAGTGGCCCTCATTTACTAAAGGAGAACCAACGTTTTTTTCTCGGTTATTGCGCCCAAAATTTGGTCGCATCCCGCGTGCGACCAAATCTGCGCCCAAAATTTAGGCGCTCGACCTACATTTTCAAAAACACTCGGAGAGTTAAATTTATCCTACAAAATGGGCGTGGTTTACTCAAAAATGGGCGTTAACCCGACAAAATGGAAAAATCACTCGGAGTAATTGTGAAATCACTCTGAAAAAAGTGTGATTTCTCAACTCTGAAAAACCGACAGCCCAGGGGTCGAGTGAAAATGGAAAAATGGAGTGTTTTTGAGGAAGGGACAGATAACCATTGTGGTTCATGATTAAATTACTTGTTTTATACTTTAAAAGCATTTTTAACCCCTCAACGCTTTTAGGATTAAATTATGTAATAGATTTTTTTTTTTTTAACTTTTGGGTTGTTAACCCATTAACAATCATGAATGTAAAGTTACCATACATCCTTGTGCAGAGTAACTTTACTTTAATTTATTTATTTTTTATATTCTTTTTCCAGTGCGACACTTTTTATTCCCGTGCGACAGAATTTAATATCGTGCAACAGAATTTAATAACGTGCGACACAAAAAAAAAACTGGCACATGCGACAGATTAGTAAATCACAAGGAAAAAAAAAAACACGAGTACACTGAAAAAAAAAAACCTAACCGACACTCCAGTCTTTGTAAATGAGGGCCAGTGTGTGTGTATGATGCATGTACAGTATGTAATGTGTACAGTATGTGTGTTGTGGTGATGTACAGTATGTACTGTGTACAGTATGTGTGTGTTGTGTGTATGATGCATGTACAGTATGTAATGTATACAGTATGGTGTGTGTGTGTGTATGAAGCATGCATGAACAGTATGTAATGTGTACAGTGTGTTGTGTGTGTGTGTATATAATGCATGCAGTGGCAGATCCAGGGGGGGGGGGGGAACGGGGCAATTATACTGCACCTAGTGTGGGGGACTATACTAATGGGGAGAACTATACTGCATCTAATGTGGGGAGAACTATACTGCCCCTAATGTGGGGAGAACTATACTGCACCTAATGTGGGGAGAACTATACTGCACCTAATGTGGGGAGAACTATACTGTACCTAATGTGGGGAGACTATACTGTACCTAATGTGGGGAGAACTATACTGCACCTAATGTGGGGGAACTACAGCCTAATGTGGGGCAACTATACTGCACCTAATGTGGGCAACTATACTGCACCTAATGTGGGCAACTATACTGCACCTAATGTGGGCAACTATACTGCACCTAATGTGGGCAACTATACTGCACCTAATGTGGGCAACTATACTGCACCTAATGTGGGCAACTATACTGCACCTAATGTGGGCAACTATACTGCACCTAATGTGGGCAACTATACTGCACCTAATGTGGGCAACTATACTGCACCTAATGTGGGCAACTATACTGCACCTAATGTGGGCAACTATACTGCACCTAATGTGGGCAACTATACTGCACCTAATGTGGGCAACTATACTGCACCTAATGTGGGCAACTATACTGCACCTAATGTGGGCAACTATACTGCACCTAATGTGGGCAACTATACTGCACCTAATGTGGGCAACTATACTGCACCTAATGTAGGGAAACTATACTGCACCTAATGTAGGGAAACTATACTGCCTAATGTAGGGAAAATATACTTCCTAATGTAGGGAAACTATACTGCCTAATGTAGGGGAACTATACTGCCTAATGTAGGGGAACTATACTGCCTAATGTAGGGGAACTATACTGCACCTAATGTAGGGGAACTATAATGCACTTAATGTGGGGGAACCATACTGCACCTAATGTGGGAGAACACTGCTAGCCTAATGTGGGGGGGGAACTGTGCCGCACCTAACGTGGGGGGAACTGTGCCGCACCTAATGTGGGGGGGGGGGGGAACTGTGCCGCACCTAACGTGGGGGGGAACTGTGCCGCACCTAACGTGGGGGGGAACTGTGCCGCACCTAACGTGGGGGGGAACTGTGCCGCACCTAACGTGGGGGGGAACTATGCCACACCTAACGTGGGGGGGGAACTATGCCGCACCTAACGTGGGGGGAACTGTGCCGCACCTAACGTGGGGGGAACTGTGCCGCACCTAACGTGGGGGGAACTGTGCCGCACCTAACGTGGGGGGAACTGTGCCGCACCTAATGTGGGGGCCTCGTATCGACGTTTGCTCACGTCGTGCTCCCAGCATTCAAGGGCCGGCGTTACTACGGCCTGACGCCGGCCCTAGAGCATGACATGCGTGAACATCAAGGGGGGGGGGGCCTCCATGTCCATTTTGCTGGGGGCCTCCATGTCCATTTTGCTTGGGGCCCCCAAATTCCTTCAAACGGCCCTGCCCACAAGTAGCTTGAGAAAGCCTTTTTATAGAGCAGTAGGGAAAGTGTATTTTAGTGGAAGATTGTCCTTATCAAGTCTTCATTTGTAAGTAAGATTGTAGGGCACATCATGCATTACATTAACATCCCATTTCGTTTAACGGGAACCATGCACTGCTTCAATTTTACCTGTGGCTGAGCTGGAGTTCCTGGTTAATGCAGATTAATGCTGATGCTGGTCATCTAACCAGTGGGACACCCTGTGACAGCTTATTTTTGAGGACAAATCCTTTAAACATTTTTTTTTAAACTTACTTGGCAAGTTTGTCTGCCAACTCTTCTGCGGTAGCCTTTTCTTTGTTATAGGCTTTTTCCACTTCTCTAAATTGACTTTTTATAAGGTCTAAATCAGATTGGGTTTGTGCCTGGCTGGCCTTCTCCACTTCTAATGATCTTTCGAGATCCCGAACATGCAGCTGTGAAAAAAAAAAAAAAAAAAAAAAGGATTTTATTATACAGTGTACCCAGTAATTCTTTAAACATTTTAGAATAAAAACAAAAGCATTGAGAGACAGCATGTTATTATTAGGTAATTTCCTAAAAATACTGTTAATTTACTTTAGCCAGCAGTAATATAGTTTTAAAGGCAACATGTTTTTAGGGTGGATAGAGGATTAGCACTACACCTACAACTACATAATAATTTCCTCTTCTCTAACCTTCCATTAGTTCCCAATTGGGTGACATTGAAAACCAAAGAGACCAGTAAGAGATCAAAAATGTGGCCTCAGGTTTCTGTTCTGTATATGCCTCCTTTGCCCACACTTTTAAATCAGTCATGGACACATATTAGCCCCATTCATCGAGAATAATAGGCATTTGCATTTCTGACACGCTCTCCCAAAGTCACTTATTTGGAATGTTTACTTGAAATGCAGACTTAACAAAATGTGTTGCAGATACTGCATTAACCGTAGTGCCTATTTCTATTAAAAACAATGGGGCATCAAAGTGTGCGCTGAAAAACATTGTGTACCCAGCTAATGTGGTACCAGTCCTTTATCTATTTCATGAAAGTTACGATTAAAATGTAATAAATTTTACTGTGTTGTATCTCATAAATGACTTTAGGGGTGAAAAAGGGTGCAAGTATTGAAATATGAGAGGTATACTATTTATAAGGTTGTAGTAAGAATGTCAGCCTTTTCTAATTAGTACAGCGGTAGTCACTGAGATTAGAGAGTTACCTGGATGATTTCAGAGTTAAACTTGGACTCCAGATGTGCTGCTCGCTCTGCTTCAATGCTTTGTTCAAGTCTCTTCACTCTCTCATTAAGGATGTTCTGAAACAGATTTTGCCTCTTTAATCAATGTAAATAAAATTTCCAATGACAGGTCAGTAAATAATAATTGTACTGAAAAGAGGTTCTTCAGCAGAAAAAGTTTGCATAAGGCTAGGATCACACGACTATTGGTGCCTGCAAGGCAAGAATATGGTGGGAGACTGTCAAAATGACATGCCGACGCATCAGATTTTGGATAGGCACAGTCCCAATTCATTTCAATGGCCTGAGCATAGACAGCAAGTGACCATGTTTGGGCCATTTTTTCAAGCTTTGTCTCGCACTGAAAAGTGCTGCAAGCCATGTTTTTCAGTCAAAGCCAAACTTTGTACATGCTTGGGAAATGACTAGAATGAACCAGAATGAATGGGGCCCTTGTTTGTCCAAGCACATACACATCAGGTTGTCTTACGACAGTTTCCCAGGAATCCATGGAGGCACAAATTGTGGTGTGAACAAAGACTTATACATAACAGTACTTACAGACGCTCTTTAAAACAGTTGAGTAATTTCGGTCAATCAAGCTCCCCTTACTCATAGAAAATGGGTCCTGCAGTAGCTTATATGTGTATGCTTATACACGAGAATACATCCTCCTATGTAAATTATTTTACATATTTAAAGTACACTTAGAGGTTCGTAACCTGAAGAAACCCATGTGTATCAATCTTACTGGGTTAGGTTGTCTGAAATAGTATTCCTCACTGAAAATAACTGTTATTTGCCCTATTCCGTCATATGAATTTATATGAGTATCATAGACAATTATTGTTTAGGATCCGATCATACATTACACAATACACAAGAGCATAGCATTTAGCCTATTACAGTCTATAAAAACTGTAAGGCAATGCAGACAAATATTTCCATAACACAAAAGGTCTTTCACTCGAAAGACTGTTCACACCACGGGAATGACCCTTTTCCATATATTGTTCAAACAAAAAATAAAAAAATGTTGCCTGTTGTATCATGACCAGTTTAGTTACTGTACATAGGTTCCTAAAAATGGTGACTTTATAGGGAATAAAGATACAACTAGATTTCCCACAAGCAAGGTCATCCAGGTTTTTCAGTTTCCTAAAAAAAACATACCAAGTGAGCAATGCCCTCACAATACTGCTCCATAGAACAGGAAGCAAGTGCTCAATTTCCCTACAGCACAGCCAAAGTTGTCAAAAAAGTAAAAAAAAAAAAATGCTATAAAAGCAGTAAATGAGTGTTTATTGGCATGTATCATGTTTGTCAGTATTAGCTTATAAGGCTATTTAATGTATTAATGTTGCTTCTCATTTTAATAAGGTGCAAACAAAAAGATCAACCAATCTGAACAGGACATCATATGGACAGGTTGGTCACCTAACAGCATGGATCACCTAAATTATGTATTCAAAAAGGGTCGGGCAAAGGTGAACCCCTAAAAAAATAGGGAGTAATACAATGAAAGAATTAAATGACAGTATTTTCCCCCATAAAATGTCAGTGAATAAATAGATTCCAGCCGTGACATTGTATTTATTTGACTAGCCCGGTAGGTACCAAAGAAAAAATGGGTGTTCAGTAAATAATACCTTTACACATCTTAGGGTGGGTTCACATTACGGTTTGAGCTTCCAGGAACCAGATCTGGGTAGGGGGGGGGGGGGGGGGAGCTAGACGCTCCCGTATGTTATCTCATTATGTTATCTCATGTTATATCATTCACATAGTGACTCCGGTCGGCTCATTTTAGCCCTGTATCAGGTTTTGTGGCCGGACCCAAGACCGCGGCATACTACGGTTTTAGGTCCGATCAGAAAACCAGATACGGGCCAAAAATGAGCCGGAGTCACTATATGACTCATTGAAATGAATGTAATACGGGCCGGGTCCAGCTGCGATACGGGAGCGCCCGGATCCGTTTCCCGTAGGCACCAAACGTAATGTGAACCCAACCTAACTGAAAAGATGTTGACAAACAGTAAGCTTTTGAGATTCTGCATAAAAAAATCTGCATGAATTTATAGCCAATACACGTCAATGGATTCTGCTGTCCCATACACACACAGCAGAATTTCAGTTGCTAAATTTCCGCTGCAGGAATTCCATTGAAGTGAATTGGCTATAAATTCTTGCAGACATTTCCTGCAGCATTTCATGCAGAATTCAACGCCTTAACCAGTTGCCATCTAAGGACGAGCCCACTCGTCCTGAGACGGCAACCCTTGTATGGCGCGTGCTCCCGACTCGAGCCCGAGCCATACCGGCCGGCCTCTAGCTGATTCCTGTAGTTGGGGGCCAGCGTTAATAGTCGACATGCGGCGATTGCCGCGGCCGGCTATTAACCTTTTAGATCGCCACTGTCAAAGTTTACAGCGGCATCTAAAGGGACATTTAAACCATTCCTGGTGGTCTAGTGACCAGCCCTGGTGGTGTACTGCTGAGGTAGCCAGAGAGCTTACCTCTCCTCCTGTGCTGGCTGCTGCACTGTGAATGATAAAGCCTGGCAGGACCAAGTTTTATCAATCGGGCACAGAGCACACAGATCAATGTGGTTCTATGAAACCACATTGATCTGTATGAGGAATCTAATGATTCCTCCTAAAAGTCCCCTGAGGGGACTAAAAATGTAAAAAAGAAAAAGTTGGATAAAAAGTAAGAAAAAAAAAATTGTTTAACTCTCCCCCTTTTCCCAAATTCCATATAAAAAATATGTAACCATAATAAAAATAAACATATGTGGTATTTTGCCGCATGTGTAAATGTACGAACTATAAAAATATCATTAATTAAACCGCACGGTCAATGGTGTAAGCGCAGAAAAATTCAAAAGTAAAAATAAGGCATTTCTGGTCACTTTTTAGGTCATGAAAATTTTTTTTTTTATAAAAAAGCGACCAAAAAGTCCGATCAATACAAAGATGGTACCGCTAAAAACTTCAGATCACGGCGCAAAAAATTAGCCCTCATACCGTTATTTTCATCGAAAAATTTACTGCATAGAAACGATTACAAAGTTACAAAATTGTGTTTTTTCTTCAATTGTGTCGCACAATGATTTTTTTGGTTTCGCCATAGATTTTTGGGTAAAATGACTGATCTCATTACAAAGTAAAATTGTTGGTGTAAAAAATAAGCCATCATATGGATTTCTAGGTGCGAAATTGAAAGGGTTATGATTTTTAAAAGGTAAGGAAAGAACGAAAGTGCAATAACAGAAAAACGCTTGGTCCTTAAGGGGGTTAAAGATACGCATTAAAGATACAAATGAAAAATAATTGGCATTCCAAATTATCTTGATATTCGTGTCTTCATTTGCAGTCCATGAAACAACCAAATGTTTGATGGATTTCAAATGAGGACAAGTGTGCTGCCTTTGCAATGTATTTTACATGCTTGGTACTCAGTAGGGTCTGTACCTTTAAGACCCTCCATTTTCTTGAAGCCTAGAGGCGGGCCTTCTCTCTAAAGCCTAGGGCTAGCCCCGCCACGTCTCATTCATTCCAGCTCCAGCTACCACAGTGATAAGATCCACAGGACTTCTCGAAGCTAATACAGACTGCAAATCTGATAAATAAGAAAGCCTGTGAGTAAGGTTTTGTTAGTTAGCCTGTGTAGAGAGATGCTAGGCATTTGTAGATAGATAATGTGTGTAGTAAGTGTGTAGTAAGTGAGCACATGTTAGACGCTATGCATAATGTAAGGCACTTGAATAGCCATGCTTATATTTGTCTTTTATATGTTTGTTTTACCACTTTCATTATATCTCAGTAAAGATTACATCAGTTAAGCAAACCAGCGTGTCTTTCCTTGAGATTCTGTATAAACTTGATGTGAAGCTGTCTACTTAAAACAACACACACAGAGACATTATAACAAGAATAGCAAGATAGTTTGGAATGCCAATTATTTACTTCTTCAGGTCTCTTCTTTGGCATGTAACATAGTAACATAGTTCATAAGGTTGAAAAAAAGACCAGAGTCCATCAAGTTCAACCTATAACCCTAATTAGTCCCTACTGAGTTGATCCAGAGGAAGGACAAAAAACCCTCATACTAGAGGTAAAAATTCCTTCCTGACTCCAAATATGGCATCAGAATAGATCCCTGGATCAACGTTCTGTCCCTATAGATCTAGAATCCATAACCTGTAATGTTATTACTCTCCAAAAATGCATCCAGACCCCTTTTAAAATTATTTTACAGAGATCGCCATGACCACCTCCTCAGGCAGAGAATTCCACAGTCTCACTGCTCTTACAGTAAAGAACCCCCGTCTGTGCTGGTGTAGAAACCTTTTTTCCTCTAAACATAGAGGATGCCCCCTTGTTATAGATACAGTCCTGGGTATAAATAGATCATGTTCAGAATATTTACCTCAAGCTCCTGCTTCAGTCGGTTTTCTCTTTCCAAACCAATGGCGATTTCACTCTTTTGTCTCTTCACAGTATCCAGATAGCTATTCTTCTCTATATCAAATTCTTTAAGTTTTTGTTGCAGCTCTTGGATGATCATGTTTTGTTTCTGAGGACAAGAGATTACACCATACATCACTACCTTATGGACACAGGCAATTTGGGGCTTAAATGGACTGTCCTAAAACTGTATATCGCATTGAGCTCTGAATTATGCACCCAAGGCTATAGTTCTGATTGTTTGTGTATAGTGTAGATACCTGCGTGTGTGCTTCCAGGCTGTTTTTTTCTGATGAAAGCACATCCTGTTCTTTCTTGTATATCTCAATCTCAAAGTCTCGATCCTTCAAATCCCTTTCAAGATTCTTCTGTGCCTCTTGCCAGCCAAGCTGTGTACTCTGGAAACTTTCTTCTATGGTGTGCATCTTGCTTTGGAGTTCATCAATTTGTGCTGGTTAAGAAACACAGATTCTTTGTTCCAGTTAACAGTCATACATTTTCTATATTTGGATTTTTTTTTAAAGTCAACTAGACCACTATAAAAAGCAGAAGTATATTTAGCAGTCAAGCATTAAGAATTTAATACACATCAAGGAAAAATAACCAAGAAAGCTAGATGTCAGCAGCCATGGATAGTTGTCTATGGGATTGGCCTTGATTAAAAAGGATGCACGATTAACATGCAGAATGTGATTTCCTCCGCTGTGAACATAAAATACATACACAAATCCCCCCAAAAATAAAACAGTATTCCGTTCCATCAGCAAGTCACATGACCTGCAAAAGCCCCCAATTTTGCACTTCGGTGATATCCTGACCCAATCACTGGACTTGCGCATACCACATACTGATGGCAATCATGTGCTTCTGTACTGAAATCTTCTCTGTAGCCAGCCTCATCAATATACAGCACAAGACCACTGAGGCCAGTAGTGACATGGATTAACAGTCACCATCATTGCTGCAGACACACAGACATAAACCCAGTGCAGAGGACTGGAGCAGTGGTGCTGGATGAGGTAAGAATTAAAAAAGAAAGTATTAAAGGGGTACTCCGGTGGAAAACTTTTTTTTTTTTTTTTTTATCAACTGGTGCCAGAAAGTTTAACAGATTTGTAAATTACTTCTTTTAAAAAAGCTTAATCCTTCCAGTACTTAATTTCCTCTGTAGTATTCAGCAGCTAATATTTTCTTTTTGGAACACAGAGCTCTCAGCTGACATAATGACCACAATGCTCTCTGCTGACATCTCTGTCCATTTAAAGAACTGCTCAGAGTAGGAGAAAATCCCCATAGCAAACATATGCTGTTCTGGACAGTTCCTAAAATGGACAGAGATGTCAGCAGAGAGCACTGTGCTCGTGATGTCAGCAGAGAGTACTGTGTTCCAAAAGGAAAATAATTTCCTCTGTAGTATTCAGCAGCTAATAAGTACTGGAAGGATTAAGATTTTTTAATTGAAGTAATTTACAAATATGTTTAACTTTCTGGCACAAGTTGATTTAAAAAAATAAAAAAAAAGGAGATTTTTTTATGCTTACCGTAAAATCTCTTTCTCGAAGGATCTATTGGGGGACACAGACCATGGGTGTATGCTGCTGTCACTAGGAGGCTTGACACTATGGCAACAAGAAAAGTTGGCTCCTCCCAGCAGGGTATACCCACCCACAGGCACCTGAGGTAATCAGCTTTAGTCCCAGAGCAATAGGAGAAGACCGACAGGTCAAGAGAAAACCACAAACTGTCTGAGCAATCAGAAGAAAAGGCAACTGAACACACCTTCAGACAGATAACTGAAATAAGAACACCAGAAAAAAGGGTGGGAGCTGTGTCCCCCCCAATGGATCCTTCGAGAAAAAGAGATTTTACGGTAAGCATAAAAAAAATCTCCTTTTCTCTATCGGCTCCATTGGGGGACACAGACCATGGGACGTACCAAAGCCGTCCCTTGGGTGAGTAAGGAATCAGACAGGTGGATGGTTGGACCACCGTCGTCTGCAACATCTTACAGCCCAGAGTAGCATCAACTGATGCGAAGGTATGAATCTGGTAGCACCTTGAGAAAGAGTGCAAAGACGTCCACGCGGACACCTTACAGAACTGCAAGGCCGAAGCCACGTAGCCGAGGGCCCAGGATGCCCCGAAAAACGGGTGGAATGAGCCAAAACCCTGAAGGGTGGGATCTTCCCCTTGCAGCCGTAAGCTCCCAAAATGGTTGTCTTGTCCAACGACCACAACAGGTTGTGGAACAAAGGCTTCCAGGGATGAGAAGGGGCCGTAAAAAAGGACGGTAGGACGATGTTCTCATTGAGATGAAAAGGCCAAAACCATATCAGGTACGAAGGACGGACCTGGACGGAAAACAAAACAACTTGTCCTGGTATACAACCAGGAAGGGAGAACGGCAGGAGAGAGCTGCCAGCTCTGACACCCTCCTAACAGAGGGAAGAGCAATAAGGAACGCCACCTTCCGGGGAAGGAGGCAAAGAGAAATGTCCCTGAGAGGTTCAAAAGGGGGGCCTTGCAGGGCATCTAAGGCCAAGTGCAAGTCCAAAGGGAAAAAAAGGGGACTGATAAGGAGGGGCAGCTTGTGCCACTCCCTGAACTAGGTTCGGACATGATAATTGAACACCAGAAAACATTGAAAAAGAATGGAAACGGCCGAACCTTTGACCCCTAAGAGAGCTGAAAGCCAACCACGACCAGAGAAAAAGGCTGAGTTTCACACCAACAGAAATAAGACCGCCAGGTATGGTGGTAAATCTTGCAGAGGAAGGCTTGTGTGCCCTCATCATGGTGCGAACCACTTGGGAAGAGAAACCGCAGGTCCCCAGAACCGCTGTCTCAACTGCCACACCGTCAAAAGCAGAGCCGGCAAATAGGGGTGGCACAGGAGACCTGCTATAGGAGGTCTGGACGATAGGGAAGGTGCAGAGGTAAGTAGTTCAGGAGCCTGACCACGACGACGTACCACGCCCGCCGGGGCCAGTCTGGGCCACGAGAATGGCGGGAACGCCCTCTGCTGTGAGTTTCCTCAGGACCCCGAAAAGAGAGGAAGGGGAGGAAACAGATAAGGTAGGGCAAAGCCCGACCAATAAACAGATAAGGTAGGGCAAAGCCCGACCAAGAGAGAGGAAAGCTTGGTTGTGGTGGGACGTGCAGAGGTCCATGCCTGGAGCACCCCAGAGGTCTGCAAACACCTCCGGATGTAGGGACCACTCGCCTTAGATGACTGAGGACCGGCTGAGAAAGACCACATCCCAGAGACGCCCGGAATGAAGAGCACTGAGATAGCCGGAAACCCGAGTTCCGCCCAGAAGGGAATTTCCCAAGAAGCAAGCAAAGAAAGGATTGCCCTAGGCCCCAACATGTTGAGGGGAAAAGGGCTTCTAGAGGGACCAAGGCCCCAGACCAGCCGGTCCTTGAAAACACCTCCCCAGCCAGACAGACTGGCAGGGAGGGGCAGGAAGGAGCGCCCCTAAAAAGCAGGGGGGGGGGGAACAAAGCCACCATAGAAGGGACCGACAAGACTGTCGAGAGAGAACAATCTTGCGGTCGAGAGACAATGGAGACCTGTCCCACCAGAAGAGAATCACCAGTTGAAGAGGTCGGTGATTAAACTGGGCAAATTGCACGGCCTCCACGGCCGCTGCTAACCGACCCAGGACATCCATGCAAAAAAGTGAATGGAAACTGGAGCAGGGTGCCTAAGTCATCGGACTCTTGATAAGAGAGTCAGCCGATTGGTCGGCTGAGTCGAAACAGGCAGAGGCGGCGTCGAACTGGAGCGCCAGGAGAGCGGATGGATTTGTCCCGATTGACCATCCAACCGAAGTGAGACAAGGTCTGGAGGTTGAGACTAAGACTCTCCAGGATCTGGGCCCTGGCTGGAGCTCTGATCAGGTGGTCGTCCAAGTAAGGAATCACGGAAACAACTGTTATCCATAAAAGGGCTATCACAGGCGCCAGGACTTTGGTAAAGGTCCACGGAGAAGTGGTCAGACCAAAATGGAGAGCCACAATAGAAAATGACCGTCCGGAACTGCAAAGCGGAGGTACCGCTGATGACCGGAACAATGAGGCATGCTTGATGTCCACTGAGGAACGAAAATTCCCCATGAACCAGGGACGCCAACACTGAACGGAGAGACTCCATTCAGGATGGGAAAGCAGAAGATGCTGGCTGAGATACTCAAGAACCAAGATTGGGCGAAGAGAAACTCTTTTCTTGGGGACCACAAAGAGGTTGGAATAAACCTCGAAAATGCTCCCCTGAAGGAACCGGGACAATTACTCCCTGGATAAAAAAAAAAAAGGAGCTGGATCCTGAATGTGCATGGTCCAGGCATCCCAGAAGAGTAAGAGGTGACCAACCACCCGAGAAAGGTCGGCGGGTGGGGGCGATCCTTCAGACCGAGGAAGGCCTACGGGTGTCTGATGGGGCCGCAAAACATCCGGAACGGATAGCCTACCTCCGGGAGGGACAGGTCCGGAAGGAGGAAGCCGGCTGGACTCTTTGTTGGTACCAAAAAAAAAATCCACACAACCCGAAGGAGGACTTACGACGGAAAACGGTTCTGTGAGCCTTATCCAGAGGTAATAAAGAACTCTTTTCCACCCGTCGCCTCACTTCCTGAAGGCGGCATCCACATTGCAGGCTTTAAGCCACATGGAGGGACGGTGGCTACCAGGTAGCTTGTGGCAAAGGCAGCACAGTGGCTGCGCATGGAAGCAGAACACAGAAAATCTCCAGCTGCGGAGCATCGGAGAGCTAGATTAAATAAATCCTCCAGAGGGATCTTGAAGACTACCCTGGCGGAGATGGGAGACCATACTGAAAGGGCCCTTGACACCCAGGCCGAAGCAAAAGCAGGAAGATCCTGCTGTCTCAAAGGAAAAGTTTGCCAAAGTCTCCACCTTCATGTCCGCTGGATCCTTGAAGGCAGCTGCATCAGCAAACGGCCAGGTAGGCGCCTTAGAGAGGCGGGAGACTGGCAGATCCACAGTTGGAGAGGAGGTCCACCGAGCAATGAGGTCCTTGGCGAAGGGATACCGCGCTTGAACCTTCTTCGTTTCCTGAAACTTCTTGTCAGGGTGCCTCCAGGCGGATACCAGCAGGGCGTAAAATTCAGCAAGAGAGCTGAAGGTCTTGGGTGCCGGTCGGGAACGAAAAAAGGAGACTTCTGGAGCCACGTCCGAAGTTCCTGGGTCCTTTAGATGGAAGGTGTCTCTTATGGCCAAAACCAATGAGTACACCACATCAGGCATCTGTGTGTTCCTTTGAGTCGGAGGCCAATCAGAAACCTCATCCACAAGTTCTCCAGGTGAATGGGAACGAGATGAGGCAGCCCTGGAAGAGGTCGGGCACAATGAGAGGAAACTTCTGGACCACGTCCGAAGTTCCTGGGTCCTTTAGCTGGAAGGAGTCTCTTATGGCCGAAACCAATGAGTACACCACATCAGGCATATCTGTGCGGTCCTCTGAGTCGGAGGCCTAATCAGAAACCTCATCCACAAGTTCTCCGGGTGAATGGGAACGAGGTGAGGCAGCCCTGGAGGATGGGCACGATGAAAGGAAACTTCTGGAGCCACGTCTGAAGTTCCTGGGTCCTCTTGATGGAAGGTGTCTCTTATGGCCGAAACCAATGAGTGCACCATGTCCGACATATCCGTGCGGTCCTCTTCTTATCCACTGGTGAACCAGAGTCCCAAGCGGAAACTTCATCCAAAAGTTCTCCAGGTGAATGGGAACGTGTGAGGGGGCCCTGCAAGAGAGAGAGACTGACCTGGTACGCGGGTCTGGAGAGGCGACCATGGGAGCGTCCTCTAGGGGAGTGACGCTTGCTACAAGCTGAAGTAACAGAGTGATGCTTGTGAGGGGAGCGCCCGTGCCTGCCGGGCCGGTGTAGGGAGGACCTCTCCAAGGCAGTCACCACAGAACGGGAGACCTGAGCCAAGTAGGATATAGACTGGGAGACTTTCATCGTGCCCGACCTCTTCCAGGGCTGCCTCACCTCGTTCCCATTCACCTGGAGAACTTGTGGATGAGGTTTCTGATTGGCCTCCGACTCAAAGGAACGCACGGATGCCTGATGTGGTGTACTCATTGGTTTTGGCCATTAGAGACACCTTCCATCTAAAGGACCCAGGAACTTTGGAAACCCAGGCTGGAGGGGCGGCTGAATCCACCGGGTCTGGAAGAGCATCCGGGGTAGAAATAGCAGGGGGGTCTGGGGGAGCAGTGGTGCAGGAAGAACAAGAGGGTTCAGTAGAACCAGAAATTTTTTAATTACAGCTTTACAAGTGTAATAAGTAACTAAGGGCTAGTTATCTGTTGGGAGAGAGGAACAGTTCTGGGCATGGACCACATCTCCCAATTCTGTCCCTAAGGCAGCTGCTGTGAGTAGCATTTTTTGCCCATTGAGAGCTGCGGCTGATGAAGAGGGGGCTGTGCTAAACACAAGGGCTCTGTGATTGGCCCTGCAATAACCCCCTATGCGCGCACACAGCACTGATTGGGGTGCAGTTCGCGCCCTTATGCAGGCTTCGGCGGCCCTGGGTGGGTGGAGCCAACGCGCACCGGGCCGCCGAAGTAATATACAGCCCGGTCCCTAATGGAGACACTGTGGGCAGCCGCGCTGCCAAAACGAAAGTAAGAACGGCGCTGAGCGCTCGCAATGAAAGATATGCAGCCTGGTCCCTAATGGTGCCCGCTCCCAGCCCCAGGCGCATATGCGGGCGAGATACTGTCGGCAGCTGCGCTGCCAAAACTAAAGTAAGAACGGGCGCCGCGGCTGCCTCTTGCAGCCACGGTAATACTGTGAAACACCACACACACATGATAACTGAAATATACATGTGCCTGCTCAGCCCCAGATATAATAAAGAACCCCCAATAAAGGAAAGGAAGGAAATCCCTCCTGGCCAGCCCCAACAGTCCCCATATAGAAGAGTGGGCCAAAAACTGGGGGTCTCCAGATGTTGAAAGTCCTCCCTAAAGAATACAAGGGGAAAATAGTCACCTAAGTCAGAAGGCCTTACCTCATGAAGTCTTCACAATGAAGTCTTCAGCCAGCTTTTGTCACCTGCATCATGCCGGGCTACCATGTGGGAGTGAGGCGAGTAGGGAGGTAGGGGGACCCGGACCCATGAGGTACACCCCAGACGCTGACCGTTGGCGAGAGGGGGTTAACAGTACATAAACGCGATGTCTGTGCCCCCTCAATCGCAATGGGGAAAATAAAAAAAATATGAGACCTGGTCTGGGGAGAACTCCAGACCATGTCCACCTCCTTAGACACTAAGCTAAAACGGATTACCTCAGGTGCCTGTGGGCGGGTATACCCTGCTGGGAGGAGCCGACTTTTCTTGTTGCCATAGTGTCAAGCCTCCTAGTGACAGCAGCATACACCCACGGTCTGTGTCCCCCAATGGAGCCGATAGAGAAAAAAAGTTTTCCACCAGAGTACCCCTTTAATGCTTTTGTAAATTAACATATGATTATTTATGGAAAAAAGTGCTGGGTATAAATTGTAGAACTGCATGTTATATGTCATAGGAGGGGTATCCGGTCCAGCCCAATCTTTTTCTACAAGTCGAAGAAGAGAGCAGCCCAAATAGGAGGGGCTCCCACTGTGACAGGCCACATTCTCAGCTGTCCACTTGAATGCCTGACATCGAATACTATCAAGTAAATTCTCTTTAATAAAATATAGTCTCATGACAGATTATCAGGACTGTGGGACCAGCAGACTTTTACTGAAAAAACATTGCTGCTAGCTGATGTTAGAGGTCTGTCAATTATGGAAAACAATCTTACCTTTAAAAAGTTCTTGCTTTACATAGGAATTTTCTTTCTCCTCTTGCAAAGCCATTCTTTCCATGCTACATTGCTTTCTCACCTCCGCTAGCTCATATTCTAGACTCTGACGAACAGCTTCTCCTTTCTCAACTTCACATCGCAGCTTGCCCAACTGGCTTTCACAAGAGGACAGCTGGGGATGGTAAGAAAGTGTTATATGAATTATAGGTGTTCTATTCATTATAGTGTACAACATAAAACACACAATATTACATTTGGGAGTTCACAGCCTATTTATATACTGTAGCATAGAATTTACACACAGGATTGTAATAAATAGGTGGCCTCTCCTGATATGCCCGATTTAGTAAATACATTCAGTCCCAATGAAGGAATTCTGGAACATCTTTTCCTATAGCCCTGTGTTCTGTTGTTTCTGCGTTATTCTAACACCAGTTTTCACACCAGACACATAGCCACATTTTATTTTTTTTTTCAAAATAAAAAGGTTTATATTTTTCTTCAAGCAAAATAAATAACAAAATAACAGAGGATTACAGAAGATACATATGGCAGTATCAATGGTAACATCTAACCGGTCTGTTCCAACAAACACATCGGAAGCATAAGATTCATCCTCTGGCAGGGAAGGAGGGGGGGGGGGGGAACAAAACCAAACAAATGGGAGGAGTCTCAGAAGAAAAGGAGATAGAGGAGAAGGATAGTCGGGAAAGAGAAAAAGGTAAGAGGGGGGCAGGAAAAAAGAGGGAGGGAGGGGGGGTCAAAAACAGGGTGGAGGAAAAGAAATGTGGGAAAAGGAAAGGAGGAGAAAGGGCAGTGAGCCATGTTTTATTTATTTATTTATTTTTTTTAACACTAATCTTCATCAATACTTGATACAATGAAATAACATGGATGTGACAGCAACACTGAGCACAAAGAACGTGAATGGATTAAACATGACACCAAATAAACATTCCCTCTTCGCAGTATGTATTAGCCTGTGCCAAAACATACAAGTCCCTAAGGCATAGATTAATAACTGTTATAAATGAAAAACACAGTATTATGGTTAGAAAGTGCTAGTGCAAATTGACCATACATAAATGCAATTACAATGAAAGCTAAGGGATTATGTAGAAAAGCTACCAGACAATCTCCTTTAAAATATTAAACTTAAAAGGTTACTGCAGTGAAGGACAATTTATCCCCTATCCAAAGGATAGGGAATAAGATTCTGATCACGGAGGGGAGGGATGTGGGTCCGACCACTGGAACCCCCACCATATCCTGTCCGATCCGGCTCTCCTCGGGCACAGAGTAAGGGTTGGCGAGCTCCTTGCATATATCTATATCTTTTACAGTATTAGATGTCAGATACAATTCAATGTAACATCTTATGTTTATACAGTCATGGCTGTAAATGTTGGCACTCCTGACATTTTTCTAGAAAATGAAGTATTTCTCACAGAAAAGGATTACAGTGACACATGTTTTGCTATACACATGTTTATTCCCTTTGTGTGTATTGGAACTAAACTAAAAAAAAGGGAGGAAAAAAAAGCAAAATTGGACTTACTGTCATACCAAACTCCAAAAATGGACAAAATTATAGGCACCCTTAACTTAATATTTGGTTGCACACCCTTTGGAAAAAAATAACTGAAATCAGTTGCTCCCTATAACTATCAATAAGTTTCTTACACCTCTCAGCTGGAATGTTGGACCACTCTTCCTTTGCAAACTGCTCCAGGTCTCTCTTATTGGAAGGGCGCCTTTTCCCAACAGCAATTTTAAGATCTCTCCACAGGTGTTCACTGGGATTTAGATCTGGACTCATTGCTGGCCACTTAAGAACTCTCCAGTGCTTTGTTGCCATCCATTTCTGGGTGCTTTTTGACATATGTTTGGGGTCATTGTCCGGCTGGAAGACACAAGACTTCAGATGCAAACCCAGCTTTCTGACATTGGGCTGTACAGTGCAACCCAAAAGCCGTTGATAATCCTCAGATTTCATGATGCCTTGCACCCAGTGCCAGAGGCAGCAAAACAAACCCAAAACATAATTGAACCTCCACCGTGTTTCACTGTAGGTACTGTGTTCTTTTCTTTGTAGGCCTCATTCCGTTTTCAGTAAACTGGAGAATGATGTGCTTTACCAAAAATCTCTATCTTGGTCTCATCTGTCCACCAGACGTTTTTTCCAGAAGGATTTTGGCTTACTCAAATTCATTGTCAAAATGTAGTCTTGCTTTTTTATGTCTCTGTGTCAGTAGTGGGGTCCTCCTGGGTCTCCTGCCATATCATTTTATTTCATTTAAATGTTGACGGATAGTTCGCAATGACACTGATGCTCCCTGAGCCCGCAGGACAGCTTGAATATCTTTGGAACTTGTTTGGGGCTGCTTATCCACCATTTGGACTATCCTGCGTTGACACCTTTCATCAATTTTTCTCTTCCGTCCACGCCCAGGGAGATTAGCTACAGTGCCATGGGTTGCAAACTTCTTGATAATGTTGTGCACTGTGGACAAAGGCAAATCTAGATCTCTGGAGATGGACTTGTAACCTTGAGATTGTTGCTATTTTTCCACAATTTTGGTTCAAATCCTCAGACAGTTCTCTTCTCCTCTTTCTGTTGTCCATGCTTAGTGTGGCACACACGGATACACAATGCAAAGACTAAGTGAACTTCTCTTCTTTTTATCTGCTTTCAGGTGTGATTTTTATATTGCCCACACCTGTTACTTGCCCCGAGTTTAAAGGAGCATCACATGCTTGAAACAATCTTATTTTTCCACAATTTTGAAAGGGTGCCAATAATTTTGTCCAACCCATTTTTTGGTGTGACATTATGTCCAATTAGCTTTTTTCCTCCTTTTTTTGTTTAGTTCCAATACACACAAAGGGAATAAACATGTGTATAGCAAAACATGTGTTACTGCAATCTTTTTCTGTGAGAAATACTTCATTTTCTAGAAAAATTTCCAAGGGTATCAACATTTACGGCCATGACTATAACTCTTTATATGGCATCCAAATTAATGCCCGCTACGGCACTATAAGAGGAATAGCTGTTGGCCATACATAAATTCCAGTAATTTCTCATGATTGGAATTATTCTGTGATACAACCAAGTTCATGTGGCCCAGCAGATATTGTCAGCACGTCTGCAGCCCCAGAAAACAGCCTGGGGCTTTATTCCTGTGATGCAGGTTTTAATAGCCACAAACAAGATTGGACCCTTCAATGAATAACTATTTTCTTTAAAGGGATTATCAAACTATTTTCTATACAAAGCACAGGGCATTGTGTCAAAGAAAATGGTCCCTAACACATTCTCAACCAGCATGGTTGCACCAAGTGTAATAAAATAACCAGGGCAATAGAAACATATTTTACACAGTAAATGTACACATAAAAGATGTATTCACACATACAATATCCTGCGCATATTTGATGCACAGGATTTGAAGCTGCAGATTTAAATGTAAAGGAAATGACTGAACACAGCATCAAATCTGCAGTTTCAAATTCTGTGCATCAACGTGTGCAGAATTCTGTATGCGTGAATACCCACGAAAAGTGAAAAATAAAAAAAATGGTGTCCCAGAACCTCTTACCTCTTCATTGTGCTTTGATAGCAGCTGTATGGTTTCATTTTTAGCCTTGGAAAGTTCCAAACGGAGTTGTGCCATGTCATCCAGTTCTTTCTTTTCACGCTTAGATAGCATAGACCTGGACAATGGAAAATACAGTTCATTAGAGGAAGAAAAACACAAATGGACATAGGCGAATAGTATATGTTAGCAATAAGATTTTTTTTAACCAGTCAACCAAATAACATTCCTACTATTTTTATTGATAATCTATTTTTATGTTTACCTTTAAATGGGCACTGTCACCAACTTTATTTTTTGATATGTTGTAGTACTTATGTACTACAACATATCTGTAATATATTTTCATTATTTATTTTTTCATTTTGAGGGTGAATTTTACGTTTCAAAACCAGCCACTAGGGGTCTCCTTCCTAGTGGCCGGCTGCAGCTTGGCGTGATGTCACGCCTGAATTCGGACTGATTGCTGCAGGGCAATCAGTCCTTATTCCTTTACACTGCGCTCGCTCCCTGCCTGTCAATCAGACAGGCGGGAGCGAGCGCATTGGCTCCCTGGCCACTGGCTGGGAGGCCACTTCTCCCGCACATGTCGTCGCCGCGGCTGCCCCTGCCGGACTCTGCAGTATCCATAAGCATCAGAAGGAGGGGGGGGGGGGGGGGGTTTGTGACAGGGGAAACTGGCTATGCGGGTGTGTGTGTGTGTGTGTGTGAGAGACGGAGGGAACAGAGTATGCGGGCGGGGGGGGGGGGGGGGGGTGATGGAGGGAACAGGTATGCGGCGGCGGTGGGCGTAGCGCCGCATGGCACTAAGTTATAGTTCAACTACACAGGGTGCCTCCAGCTGTTTCACTACTACAACTCCCAGCATGCCCTGACAGCCAATAGATGTCAGGGCAAGCTGGGAGTTGTAGTGGTGAAACAGCTGGAGTCACACTGTGTAGATGAACTAAGGGCGGAAGTCCCCCCCAGCAGGCATCAGTGACGTGGTGCCTGCTGGGGAAGTATGCCTGGTAGTGAGTACACTACCAGGCAGACAAAAAGTTATTTTTAATATAGTAAAAAAAAAAAGCAGGGACGGGGTTAGGGATAGATGTGCAATAGGCACCCCTCTATGATAGAATTATATACTGTTAGCCTATTATTCCCTCCTCGGTTCCCTGATGAACCCCAAAAATAAGTGGGAGAAACGCGTTGGACAAGAATATGAGAGATTAATCAGCTAACCACCTGCGAGTGGAAACACTAGACCCTACCCCCACCCACACTAAATGTAGTAAGGGATAGTCTTATGTCTAGGTAGGACTATTTAGAAATTGGTATTCACCTGTTATCCTATACCCATTTCATGAGCACGGTCCTGCGTTGATCAATCAAACCGTAAGATATGGACTTTTTAATCTTATTTTTATAGATTTGAAATAAGTTATATATTATTTAGCATCACTGCCTTATGGGATTTCCTTAATTATATATATATATATATATATATATATATATATATATATATATGCAATAGGCAGGGACAGAAAAAAAAAAATGGGATGGTGGGAGCTACCCTTTAAGCATTATCACCCTTCACCTGTGGTAACCACATTGTCCCATTTTCCAAATGTATAGTGGCTATCTGCAAAACTTTTAGGGCAAGTGATTTTTGCTGCATAAACCATGCAGATTTCCACAGAAAAAAAAATAAAAACACACGCAAAGTATCAGCTATGAGGTCTACTCAACTCCCAATAACCTCTATGGAAGTTACATAAAATGGCCTCATTTACTAAGAGTGTCGGGTTTTTACTAGTCGGAATTGTTTCAGATTTGCAGGATTCCACCTTATTTAATATGGGGATCACAGATTTACAAGTCGGGAACATTTTCTGACCAGCTTTTTCTAGGTGGAAATTTCCAGGCATTTATGCACAGGATTTTCTGTGAATTCAATAGTAAATAGGGCGGGTTGTGAAACCACACCCCCTTTTTTGACCGACCATGCCCATTTGTGACAGACCACGCCCCTTTTCCGGCTTTTCACAGTGCAATGTCGGGTTTGTCAGATTTTTCTGGCGCATACTGCCGCAGACATGTAGCAGACACTGTGCGCCAAAATAACCCGACAAAAACTGGTCGGTTTCAGCTTAGTAAATGAGACCCAAAGTGTGTAAAACCAGTTTAGCTGTTTTCAGCTACATAACCACCCTTGGTGGCCAAAACCAGGCTGAAGGGGTTGAGTACCTTCATTTTTGGTAAACAGTACCATCCACATCTATCACACATTCTAAAGATATGCCATAATTGTCCAGATGGCAGTAATGCAAGAGTAGGATATGGCTTCTATAGAAGGTTAAGGGGTACTCCACTGCTCAGAGTTTGGAACAGCCGTCATGCCCCCCTCCCATAGACTTGCATTGTGGGGGCGTGACGTCATGAGGGGACGGGGCTATGATGTCACGAGCTCCCGGCACCGGCTCCAGCGTTCAGAACAGTTTGTTCCAAACGCTGAGCAGCGGAGTACCACTCTAACCTGTGTGAATTCTCCAGAACTTCATGCAGCTGTAACTCTGGCAGGACAACAGAGATAGGCTCTCATTGTAATGCACTAGGTTTTACTTTTAAATGCTGAAATGCTGTAGTGGTGTAGAGTAGAAGGTAGGACTTTGTATTTAGGAAGCCTGTTGGTATCTGTGGCCAGGTTACCCATCATGGGTCACCACCTTAGTCCAGTTTTCACTGGCTTGGACTTGTGTGCAGTATTTAGGATACGTTCTTTTGAAGTGAATGGAGCAGAGCTGTCACACCACACACAGAGGAAGGGTCTGTTGTTGCTTTTGAAAGAAAGCAGCAGTTTTTTTAATCCTAAATAACCCTCCCCCCACTCACACACACACCATTTTTCTAAAAATAAAAATAATAGTTTAAATCTATCCCAAGAAAATCAAATCTATAGAGAGGGGCAATGAGGACCAGGAAACAAGAGGTTAATAATGGAGTTCATTTACCAGCGCTACACAGTGTGCTTTCAGAAGATCGGGCTCTACAATTATAATGACTATTAATCCCAATCTTACCTTCTAACTTCATTAGCAGCGGTGTGGTTTTGAGAAATGAACGTCATCTTGTCTATATTGGTAGCTGTTGTATTCTGCACAGGACAATGTCTGTTGGTTTAAATTGGTCCCTTTCTTCCAGACGCTGAGCACCACAATGACATCTTATATGGATTTATGACTGCATGTAAAAAGAAAAAGAAGAATAATTGATGGAAAAATAATGGTTAAACCCTTTTTGAAGAAGAACGTGGTGTCCATGATTTGCTCTGCATAGTGCCCCAGCCCCAGCTCACTGTCAACAAGATCAAATATTAAATTATCTTTGGGGAAAAAATAAAAAATAGATGACACTGACCAACCATAGCCACATAAAGCAATAGTGTCCTTACAGCAACTCACAAAAGCAAATCCGACCTATTACCTATTGGCTTACCTTTATATAAGCATCGAAAAGAAGCCCAAAGCCGCCAACAATGTTTGTGCTATACATTTCCAGAGAGTCTCAAAGAATTAAGAGCTGGAATTAGAATCGGTGCTATAGGGGACCCCTATATTTTTCCCCTGCACTACTAACTGTATAATGCTGTCAATGTATGAAGTCAACCTATGTATTTTAGGGATTTGAAAGAGGTAACATGTGCTGAGTATGTAAGCAGGGAAAGGGGTAATAGTGCTTGGATGCCGATTATGCAATTTGCCATGCATTTAACATTAAAGGGGTATTCAAGGAAAAAACTTTTTTGTTTTATATCAACTGGCTCCAGAAAGTTAAACAGATTTGTAAATTACTTCTATTAAAAAATCTTAATCTTTCCAATAATCATCATCTGCTGAAGTTGAGTTGCTCTTTACTGTCTGGCAACAGTGCTCTCTGCTGACATCTCTGCTTGTCTCGGGAACTGCACAGAGTAGTAGAGGTTTGCTATGGGGATTTGCTTCTAAACTGGGCGGTTCCAGAGACACGTGTCATCAAAGATCACTTAGACAGAAAAGAACAACTCCACTTCATCAGCTCATAAGTACTGAAAGGATAAATATTTTTTTATATAAGTAATTTACAAATCTGTTTAACTTTCTGGAGCCAGTTGATTTAAAAAATAAATAAATAAATAAATAAAATAGTTTTTTCCTGGATAACCTCTTAAAAAAGGACATCTGCAGCGATAAAAACTTAACCCCTATCCACAGGATAGGGGATAAGTGTCTGATCGCAGGAGGTCCGAACGATGGGACCCCCCGCGATCTCCTGCACGGGGCCCCGGCATTGTACAGCTCTCCCGTGCAGGAGGCATGTTGGCCACAGCATGACGTTGCGGCTGACACGCCTCCTCCATGTATCTCTATGGGAGAGGCAGGGATCCAGCATTCATGCCTCCCCGCCTCTCCCATAGAACTGTATGGAGGGGGGGGGCGTGTCTGTCGAGCTCACGCACATTAGATTTTGACAGCTGTGAAAATCTACTTGTGGTTGTGCGACTTACGGAGCCATTGTGAAATTCTGCATCAAGGGGGATAAGTACCTCCCTCAGGAGGAGAGGGATTCTCACAGCACCGCTTGCACAGACCCCTGGACGTAGATTTTTTACAGCTGTCAAAATATCTACGTCTAGGAGCGGGGCTGGGAGAATCTACGTCCTCCTGAGGGTAGGGCGAGGAGGGAACTGTGTATGGGGCTAAGGGAGGTGCAGAACTGCATCCTGCACAGCTCTGCCTTCCTAAAATTGCATGGGGCGCAGTTCTGCACCTCACACCAGCGCCCCATCTGGTAGATCGCAAGTGTCCCAGCTAGGGCTGGGAGGTATGACCAAATATGTGTATCACGGTATTTAACTTATGGCGGTTCCATGGTATATAACGGTATTTCTTTTACCCCCCCCCCCCCAAATCATGTTACCCGCCAGCGCTGTTCTGCTCCCCCCCCAAATCATGTTACCTGCGAGCACTGTTCTGCTCCCCCCCAAATCATGTGACCCGCCAGCGCTGTTCTGCTCCCCCCCACCAAATCATGTTACCCGCCAGCACTGTTCTGCTCCCCCCCTAATTAATTATCAGCCCAGCGGGGTACTACTCACATATGTCACCCGCAAGCACTGCCCTCCTCCTCTTTGTTGGGGGCCGCCAGCGCTGGAATTCTATACCGTACACCAGTAGCCTCCAACCTATGGACCTCCAGATGTTGCAAAACTACAACTCCCAGCATGCCTGGACAGCCAATGGCTGTCCGGGCATGCTGGGAGTTGTAGTTTTGCAACAGCTGGAGGTCTGCAGGTTTGAGACCACTGCTGTACGCTGTATACCTATGCCCGGGCTGCAAAAGGTAAAGAAAATAAACTTTAACTTACCTATGTCGGCCTTACGCTGGAGCGATGTCCCGGCCAGTGATAGGTTACTGTCGTCATGTAAGAAGCCGGCCAGAGCTTCTTACATGACAGTGGGCTCAGCCTATCACTGGCCGGGGCGGGACATCGCTGCGGCTGGTGATAGGCTGAGGGCTGTCTGACGTTCCCGTCCCCAGCGTAAGGCCGACATAGGTAAGGTAAAGTTTATTTTCTTCATCTTTTGCAGCCCGGGCATAGGCATACAGCAGTGGTCTCAAACCTGCGGACCTCCAGCTGTTGCAAAACTACAACTCCCAGCATGCCCGGACAGCCATTGGCTGTCCGGGAATGATGGGAGTTGTAGTTTTGCAACATCTGGAGGTCCGCAGGTTGGAGACTACTGGCGTACAGTATAGAGTTCCAGCGCTGGCGGCCCCCAAAAAAGAGGCGGTGGGCAGTGCTTGCGGGTGACATATGTGAGTAGTGCCCGGCTGGGCTGATAATTAATTGGGGGGGGGGGAGCAGAACAGCGCTAGCGGGTAACATGATTTGGTGGGGGGGGGAGCAGAACAGCGCTAGCGGGTAACATGATTTGGTGGGGGGGGGGAGCAGAACAGCGCTGGCGGGTAACATGATTTGGTGGGGGGGAGCAGAACAGCACTGGCGGGTAGCATATGATTATGGGGACAACGCTGCGCTGGGCTGATAATTCATTCCCAAGGGGGAGGGGCCCAACCGGTATTGCGGTATGGGAAAAATTCATATCGTGCAGCCCAAAAATTTCGGGATTCGGTATGAACCGGTATACCGCACAGCCCTAGTCCCAGTGGTCGGACTCCCCGCGATCAGACACTTATCCCCTATCCTGTGGATAGGGGATACGTTTTTTTCACTGCAGATGTCCTTTAAAGCGCACCCGTCAAAAAATAAAAACAACATTTGATATGTTACCTAATCCTGTACATGTAATTTTTATGTGTCTTCGACCTATATATCCCTAATCACTGCACTCTGTAACCCTTTCCTTTCTGGGCAGTCTGCAAATCACTGCACAGTAGTTTTTATGCATATAGCAACAGGAGAGAGAGTGGGTCGGCACGGAGACGTTTAGTGGAGCTCTTAACGCTGGGGTTGCTGTAATTACACAGGTGGAAGTATGGAGACTTCAGGCGTACTGCAGCTTTAGCATGGTGCTCGTTCTAAGAGTGGCAGCTCATAGATATATGGTACAAAAGGAAGCAGAAGGCACTCACGTTTAGAAGCTGTGCAGGTTTCTTTATTTCATGTGCTTAAAAGTCCATTAGCGGGACGCCGGAGCAGAATCAAGCCAGTGCAGTGGTAATGGCCATATCGCGCCTCATCTTCGGCGCTTCTTCAGACCAAGCCTATCCTCAGGTGTCTGGACAACTAAGTACCTTCTGACCAGTGACGATGTATAACTTCAGACAACATTACGCTGTATAACAACATACTGGCCTGTATTTTATATCATAACAGTTAGATAAAAAGCAATAATGATGCATAGCCATGGTTAAGGCCCGCATCGACGGGGGGGGTGGATGAACAGGGAGGGAACTCTACTAAACAAAGTCACTTATATCTAGGCAGTCGTTCATACAGAGTCCGCCCTGTGCATCTGTCCTAAGTATCCACTTAGCTTCTCTTTGCAATAGGGCGTTTGTCCATCTCCTCTGTTGGTGCAATCTTTTCCAACCCGAACACTTGTAAATCCTAGGTTCTACCTCCGTGCACCTCTTTCATATGAGCTATGAATCTCGGGGAACCCTTGCCGGTTCTAACCGAATTAACGTGTTCCCTGAATCGTGTGTGCATAGCTCTAATGGTGCAACCGATGTAGAACCTTTTACAGATACAAGTTATAGCATAAACTACAAAACAAGATCTACAACATATGGTTTCCTTAAATACATGTCATAGGTACTCCGCCGATAGTCACGATCTTATCGGTGCAGATGTTATTGCACCAATTGCAGCATCCGCAACAATAATTTCCCAGTTCTAAAGTTTTTCCTAGCCAGTTCTCTGTTCGTCTCACAGGTAATTTACTGGAAACAAGATCGTCTCTAATGGTTGTCGTTTTCTTGAAAGTTATTAGAGGAAAATTACGTGTGTAATCTTTCAGATCGCTGTCATTTTGTAGGAGGAACCAGTTACCGTATATACTCGAGTATAAGCCGAGTTTTTCAGCACGATTTTTCGTGCTGAAAACACCCCTCTCGGCTTATACTCGAGTGAACTCCCCACCCGCAGTGGTCTTCAACCTGCGGACCTCCAGAGGTTTCAAAACTACAACTCCCAGCAAGCCCGGACAGCCGATGGCTGCCTGGGCTTGCTGGGAGTTGTAGTTTTGAACCCTCTGGAGGTCCGCAGGTTGAAGACCACTGCGGCCTTCGACATCATCCAGCCCCCTCTCACCCCCTTTAGTTCTGTACAGTACTCGCCTCCGCTCGGCGCTGGTCCGGTGCTGCAGGACTGTCCGGTGAGGAGGTCGTCCGGTGGGATAGTGGTTCCGGGCTGCTATCTTCACCGGGGAGGCCTCTTCTAAGCTCTTCGGGCCCGGCCCCAGAATAGTCACGTTGCCTTGACGACGACGCAGAGGTACGTTCATTACCAACGTACTTCTGCGTCATCGTCAAGGCAACGCCTCTATTCTGGGCCCGAAGCGCGGAGAAGAGGCGCCCCCGGTGAAAATAGCAGCCCGGAACCAGTATCCCACCGGACGACCTCCCCACCGGACAGTCCTGCAGCACCGGACCAGCGCCGAGCGGAGGCGAGTAGTGTACAGAACTAAAGGGGGTGAGAGGGGGCTGGATGATGTCGAAGGCCGCAGTGGTCTTCAACCTGCGGACCTCCAGAGGTTTCAAAACTACAACTTCCAGCAAGCCCGGACAGCCGATGGCTGCCTGGGCTTGCTGGGAGTTGTAGTTTTGAAACCTCTGGAGGTCCGCAGGTTGAAGACCACTGAGGGCGGATGATGACAAGAGGATGATGAAGGGGGGGTGTGGGATGATGACAAGGGGATGATGAAGGGGGGGGGGGGTGGGATGATGACAAGGGGATGATGAAGGGGGGTGGGGATGATGACAGGTGATGATGATGAGGGTCTGGATGATGACAGGGTGATGATGATGAGGATGTTAATGACGGGTCTGGATGATGACAGGGGGGGATGATGTATTTCCCACCCTAGGCTTATACTCGAGTCAATAACTTTTCCTGGGATTTTGGGTTGAAATTAGGGGCCTCGGCTTATACTCGGGTCGGCTTATACTCGAGTATATACTCCTGATGTATTTTTTTTAATCGTTTCAGCCATTGGGATGAATTTGAAGGAGAAGCAAAGTCTCTGGTTATTGTCATTTTCCTGACTGTTCACATTGCTCGTTTTGTTTGAGTATTTCTTTTTTGATCTCTCAACAAATCATTCCTGCTTACATTTTGTGCCCTATTAAAAGCACTATCCAAAATATTTGCAGGGTACAATCTCAGAGCTAGACGATTCTTCAGTTCTTTGGCTTGAACTAAAAATCTTCTTCCCTGCTATTTATCCTTTTCAGGTGCAAAAATTGCCCGTAGGGGATAGCCGACTTTAAAAGGTCAGGATGGTAACTGCCATGGTGCAGTAGTGCATTGCACGCAGTCGGTTTCCTAAAACCTTGTGTTATGATTCCATTGTTTTTACTTTAACAAGCACATCTAAAAATTCCAGTTCGTGTGGGCCCACCTTATATGTAAATTTAAAATTCATATTGTTGTCTCTATTCAGACTTGACACAAACTCCGTGAACGATGCCTCCATGTCAGTCCAGACAATGAAGACATCGTCCACGAGGCGGCGGCAACATGCAATGTGCTTAAAGGGTAGCTCCCACCATCCTATTTTTTTTCTGTCCCTGCCTATTGCCAATCTATCCCTAACCCCCTCCCTGCTTTTAATTTTTATTTTTACTATATTAAAAAAAACTTTTTTTCTGCCTGGTAGTGTGCTCACTGCCAGGCAGACTTCCCCAGCAGGCACCACGTCACTGATGCCTGCTGGGGGGGGGGGACTTCCGCCCTTAGTTTATCTACACAGGGTGCCTCCAGCTGTTTCACCACTACAACTCCCAGCTTGCCCTGACATCTATTGGCTGTCAGGGCATGCTGGGAGTTGTAGTAGTGAAACAGCTGGAGGCACCCTGTGTAGATAAACTATAAGTTAGTGCCATGTGGCCCTACGGCGCTAGCCCGTTCCCTCCGTCAAACCCCCTCCCCGCCATACCCCGTTCCCTCCATCACAACCCCCCCCCCCCGCATAAACCACATTCCCTCCATCACAAACCCCCCGCCCGCATACCCCGTTCCCTCCGTTATACTTACCGGCAGGCGTGCAGGGACAGCGGCGGCGACGATTTGCGGGAGGAGTGGCCTCCCAGCCAGTCTAAATGAAAAAGGACTAATTGCCAGGCCAAAATCAGTCCTTTTTCAGGCGTGACGTCACGCCAGGCTGCAGCCGGCCACTAGGAGGGAGACCCCTAGTGGCCGGTTTTCAAAATGTAAATTACACCCTTCTAATAAAAAAAAAAATATATATATATATATATATATATAATGAAACTATATTAGAGATATGTCGTAGTACATATGTACTACAACATATCAAAAAAAAAAAAGTTGGTGTCAGTGCCCATTTTAGGAAAGAGTTCTTTTCTGTAAAGACATACCTTTTTTCAATAATTGCCACAGAGGTTGGCAAGGGTACACGCAACAGGTGTACCCATTGCCACGCCTCCCGTTTGGGCATACCAATCATCTCCGAACCTGAACACATTGCCTGTCAGCACAAACTCTAGAGCGTCACACAAAAACTGGATATAGTCGGGGTTCTTATCTGACAAGGCAAGGCAATCTTTGATCGCTTAGACAGCCTCCGCCTGTGGGATACTGGTAAATAAACTTTCAATATCTATGGACACGAGAATACAGTTTTCGGGCCAACTCAGGCCGTCTAAAGTAAACAAAAATTCATTTGTGCCTTTAACTAAAGCCGGTATCTCCAGTAGAGGGCGTAGAATCCAATCCAGGAATTTGGAAAGTGGCTCCGTGAGTGACCCCACCCCGGAGAAAATAGGTCTCCCGGGTGGGGTCTCAAGGGTCTTGTGTACTTTTGGTAAGAAGTACCAATTCGGTATTTTAGGTTGTGAGGGTAACAGTTTTTCTGCAGTTCTCTTGGATAGTACATTTTTTCCACGTAGCATCTCAGTAAAGATCGGAATTTATCTGTTAGTCTTGGTAGAGGATTCGAGCGTAACTTATAGTATCTGGGATCACCCAGTTGCCTTTTTGCCTCACTCAAATAATAATCTCTGTCCATCAGTACCACGTTGCCCCCCTGGTCCGACTTTTTTACAATTATATCTTCTCTTTTTTTTTTTTTTCTAACGCAATTTTTTCTTGAACTGTCAAATTTGGGGGGGCAACGGGGTATCTGAAGGATTTAATATCCTCACAAGACCCTCTTGGAAAACAAGTCGATGCTGCTACCGGGGCTCACCAGCGGGTTGAAAATAGACCACTCCCCCCCCCCCCCCCCCCCCCCCCGGTGAATTCCGGTACAAGAAATGGTATCTTGTACAATTTCAGTTGTCATTTCATTCTCTGATAACAAATCCATAAGCGAATCAAGTGTTTCTAAATCGGTCTGGGGGGCTGAGTGTAATACTGAAAAGCCCAACGGACCGATACTGGCATTTCTCCTTCGGTGCACAATGATCCCTTAGGTTTGTCATGAAATTTCAAATAACACTGGGTCAAATTGGTCTGTTATGCAAAAATTAAGTCCCTTGGAAAGGACAGAGATGGTAGGCTCATCCAGGACATAATTCGACAAATTAATGACAGCTAATGTGTCAGAGTCTTTTATTGTCTCCAGGAGACTTTTTCCTTTTTGTCCCAGTATTTTTCTACCTCGGCCTCGCTCTTCCTTCTTTTCCTAAAGGGACCATTGATGTGTTCGATACTTTCCCTTTCTGTAACTCAGGACAGACGCACAGGGCGGGACTCTGTATGAACGACTGCCTAGATATAAGCGTCTTTGTTTAGTAGAGTTCCCTCCCTGTTCATCCCACCCCTTGTCGATGCGGACCTTAACCATGGCTATGCATCATTATTGCTTTTTAACTAACTTATGATATAAAATACAGGCCAGTATGTTGTTATACATCGTAATGTTGTTTTTATTATAATTATGCAAAAGGTAAACGCCCCTACCCGATGGCGTCACTGGTCAGAAGGTACTTAGCTGTCCAGACACCTGAGGGTAGGCGTGGTCTGACGAAGCGCCGAGGATGAGGCGCGATATGGCCATTACCACTGCACTGGCTTGATTCTGCTCCGGCGTCCCGCTAATGGACTTTTAAGCACATGAAATAAAGAAACCTGCACAGCTTCTTAACGTGAGTGCCTTCTGCTTCCTTTTGTACCAAGTAGTTTTTTATGCATACATTTTCTATTAGTTCCTAGTAAGGATCGACCGATATCGATTTTTTAGGGCCGATACCGATAATCTGTGACCTTTCAGGCTAATAGATGATAACTTATACCGATATTCAAGTATAAGTTATGGGGTATTTCCCACCACCCACCCGGCCCCGCAGAAGCCGCTGCAGATCAATGATTTAAAGCGGGCGCTTTAAATCAATGAACTGCAGCGGCTTTTGCAGGGCCAGAGACCACCGCCACACGCTTCTCTCCCCCTGCCTGTCCTGGGGTCCTCCCTAGTCCAACCACTACCACTGCCCCATTGCCTCCCCATTCCCGGTTTTATAATTACCTGTTCCAGGGGCCCAGGGTCCGCGCTACTTCTGGCTCCGGCGGCGTCCTGAGCTGTCACTGTGCACACTGACAGTGACCTCGCGTTGAGGACGTGACTCGTCATTGCACTGCGCAGCAGGAATTCACAGGAGCCAGAAGTAGCGCGAACCCCGGGAACAGGTAATTATAAAACAGGGGATGGGAGAGGCAATGGGGCAGTGGTGGCGGAGGCGGTCTCTGGCCGGGGAGGCGCATTATCGGCAAAGTAATTGCCGATACCGATAATTTCCAAAATCGTGAATATCGGCCAAACTGATAATCGGTCGATACCTAGTAAAGCTGGATGCTAATCGACATA